>NW_025942470.1:12192-41360 GCF_000764305.2 Hyalella azteca
AGATGTGTATAAGAGCAAGCAATGTGATTAAAAGTAAATATGGTTTCTAATTTGAATTTTTTCTAAGTTACCGCCCAGTTCGCTCTTCAGTTCATCAGTCAGGTCCTGGAATACAAGCAATGTGATTAAAAGTAAATATGGTTTCTAATTTGAAGTTTTTCTAAGTTACCGCCCAGTTCGCTCTTCAGTTCATCAGTCAGGTCCTGGAAGACAAGCAGTGTGATTAAAGTAAATATGGTTTCTAATTGAAGTTTTTCTAAGTTACCGCCCAGTTCGCTCTTCAGTTAATCAGTCAGGTCCTGGAAGACAAGCAGTGTGATTAAAGTAAACATGGTTTCCAATTGAAGTTTTCATGCAACCGTGAAAAAATGTTTTGACCATCAAGATTTGGGAGTTAAAGAAGCAAGAGAAGTTTACAATTTAATAGCCGTTTATACGACGGTAGCAACTACAATGTTAAAGTTGCCCCCTTTCCTAAATTGCTTTAAGCCATTACTATTTACTAAGCCCATTATCCGCTGACACCACAACCAATGCCTGTTGACACAATAGTGAACAGAATTTCAAAATGACGCTATGTGTAAGGCCAAAATGTTTGGTTTTTAATTGGTCACTCACCAAATATTGATAATCTTTAAAACACGTTTGTGTTCAACCCGTTCCTTGCACACCTACAGGTACTCTAAAATTAACTTTCACGAACTAGCTTCTGAGGGACTTGATCGCCAAATTAAACTGGTAATAAGCCGAAGTTATTGATTTGATCAGTAATCACTTTGATTGTTTAATTAACATTAATTTCATCCAATTAAATGAGTTCCTTCAAACAGCTCCAGTGCGAAGTAAATGTGAAAAAATATGAATTACTGTATATTTTTTATTCAAACTGGAACCTTGCATCATATACGCAACTAAGGAGCCGAATCTCTCCGTCTTTTCGCACTTGTATGTATATACGTAATATACATGTTCGGGACATTCGAACGAGCTTGTTCTAAGTCAGGCCCAAATTACCTAGGTTTACGGATGCATTCCGCGCACCGTTTCAAGGTCGCTCATCATAACTGGAAGGGAATGCCGTCTTACGGCTGTTCTTCATAGAAGAGGCTCAGAATTCAAAGAAAATGCAGTGAGCGAAATGTTGACATTATAGTCTAATGTACACGAGGGTGGTAAAAACATAGTATACTGTGTGAATAAACAGGCAAAATTCATGGAAAATTTTACAAATTGGCGAAATGAGAAGGGACGAGGAAATTGATTAGCAAAAAGAAAACGAACGGGAATGCGATATTAAGAAAAATAAGTGACATTAATCTAAAAAATATGTCAAGAGGAAGAGAGTGGTCTAAAAAAAGTGATCTGATTTGAGATGAAAACCATAGAAATTTGAGAGAATGGGAGATGGACAGAGCTGAGAAGTAGGCGATCAAAACGGAAAACTGATCAGAGTCTTCAGAGGCAATAGTTGTCATGAATTACTATATTGGCTTCCCGTTAAGGGGACCGACCTGGCTAAAATTTTCAATTTTGGCGTTTTCCACTTTTTGGGCTCATCTTAAAGCTTACTTTTTGACGCATCCAACGGTGCCAGAATCATCCCTCTACGTCGAAAAATTATTTCGTGACAGCTTCCCAAAGAAGGGCAGTTTTTAGGCCCTTTAACAAATGTCTATGGGATTTAATTACAGGACTTAATTGTACGTATAATGGAGGTAACAATCTGTTTTATGCCATGCATTTGACACTCAAGTTAATTATGCCATGTAAATGTCCGTAGCTTGACGTACGGTAAATGATATTAAGAAAATAAGTGTCACCTGCCTACTGAAGCAAATTGGATTCGGCCATTGAATGTGTAAATCTCTCGTGCTCTTGTTTACCTGCACGAATAAATTTTCAATTTTAAAATTTTTCTTCTTGCTCTAGCAGTATCACGAATTTTTCTGTGACATTTTTAATAAAAAACGGGGTTAAAAATTTACAATTTTCTGTTCACTTTCTTATGTTTAATTTCTTTTTATTCATGTGTTATTTTGTTCATGTTTATTTCTTACCCGGAAAATTGCGGAAGAGATTTACAGTTGCTAACAAAAGCTGCGTCCACGTATAGGTCATTATGAAAACGCTGGGAGCGCAGCCATGCACCACCAATTTTGAACACCAATCAGCCCTGAATTGAACGCTCAGCATCTCTCTGTAAGGCCATCAATCAGCCTCGGATACAGCCTGCCGTCAGTAACCAGCCCACAACATCATTTGGTTGGAAATAACACCTTCAAGCAAGGAGCGAAAAGCTCGGAGCGTAATGAATACTCGCATCATCTGAGGTTAGGTTTCAGATAGTAAATTTGGTTGAAAAATCAATCGTCATTCGTCGACATGCGCCGTTCGATCGTGGGCTGATTTGATACAAAGGATAATGCTGGCGGCTGGTTGGTGTGGACAATGAATGCTGAAACTCTGCTACGAACTTTATTCGATGTGTAAAATTATTTCGTATGTTGGCGTAGTATTCTGTGCCATACTATTCCCGGCTTCTTTGCTGAAGGTTGATTGGTCAAATTCAAAGGGCATGTTTTCACTTTAATGGCTTGCAACAGATAATGTGACAGATCAGATTTGGTGGAAGTTTCATTTAAGGTGGAAGAGAATCACGTTAGTTACTTCGACGCTGGGCAGTGTTGGTCTTCGACGGGCAACCCGAAACGCCATCCAAGCCTGATTTTTTTGTACTCCATTTTAGTTGTTGATGACTGAAATTTATACCCATTTCCAGGACCAGTCGACGATTCGGTTCCTGGGGAACTTCGACCCCTCGACGGACGCGTCGATGCTGAGGAAGGCCATGAAGGGCTTCGGCACCGACGAAGCCTCCATCATCAACATTCTTGCCAACAGGACCAGTGACCAGCGTCAGAGAATCATATTGTCTTACAAACAAGCTTATGGCAAGGTTCGAATTCAATTATTTATTATCGACCAGCTACTATTCAAAGTTTCTAAAGATCAAAAGAGTGGATTTCACTTTCTTCGACATCAAGTTTCAAGCTGCATTCATAGAAGTGAAGATTAAAACAAAAAAGTCTCGTCTTCAAGTCATTCAATGTTGATATCAAATTTTACTATTGGTCCAGAAGCGTATAAACATAAAAAATTTTTGTCTTTATCTTCAGGATTTGATCAAGGATCTGAGGAGCGAGCTGAGTGGCGGGTTCGAGCGCGTTGTACTCGCCATGATGACCCCAACAGTTGTGTTACTGGTCGACCACCTCTACAGTGCGACCAAGGGGCTCGGTACCAATGAGAACACGTTGGTCGAAATCCTGTGCACTCGAAACAACAGGGAGATTAGGTAAGTCATTGTTGTTGTTAGACTCAAATCGATTCTTACATTTTTTAAAGGATGAGTTTTAACAGCCAAACCCCAATGACAATCCTATTCATGCTCATGGCGCCTATTTCGTCTCTTCCTGTATTTTTATCCTTATGCTTTGTGGCAAATGTGTGCCGCTTCTTGCTTTTACTTCACTTTCCTTGTGGCACCACACCACAACAACAACCTTGAAAATTACTGAAAAAAAAACTTATTTTAAAATTTTAATTACTCGTACATTGCAGTGCACGCGTGAAACCTAATCTCGTGCAGTAGTAACAAAAATTTTATGTCAGCTAAATCTTGGGTTAATCGAACGAACTGAAAAATTTAGCTATAACACTGGGGTGTGATGCAACTCGAGATCTGTTTATACAGGGTTGATTGAAGACCAGAGCGTACTTTTTATTAACAATTTTCTTATTGTTTTTCGCTCGGCTTATTGAAAAGAGCAACAAGAAAATTGTTAACAAAATGTACACTCTGGTCTTCAATCAAATTGTATAAATGAAGAACTTCTACCTAACTACACTAATATCCGCACTCGAGATCTGTGTCTAATTCCGGAATTGTTAGTTTTGAATATTCATTACAGCGAAATCAATGCGATGTATCACCGAAAATACGGGCGTCCTTTACAAAAAGACTTGGAGGCGGACACTTCAGGGCACTTCCGTCGTCTGCTCGTGTCTATGACTGCCGGCGCTCGCGATGAGATGAACCACAACCTGAACCTGGCTCCGCAGCTCGCGCAGCAGCTCTACCGAGCAGGTGATGTTTGCTTCATTAGCGCGACTGATTCTAGTTAGTGAATATCAATATTATAATTATATTATACTATATAATATTATTTTATATTATGTTAATATTCTGGATAATACTACCATTTTCATTAACTTAAAGCAGTTCGTAGCAAGATCGTTTCACCTTCATCCCTCTACCGCCGTATCGCGTATGTGTTCTCCGGGAACATAACTTACAACCTGTTATTATACGTAAACTATTGAGTGTATCTGAGGTACCCGAGGACGTTTGTACGCAACAGAGAACATTTTAAAGTTGTCGTACGTGGCGGCAACCCTCAGTGCAAGTCATTTTGCGCTCACTAGAACGTATCCTTGTTGGGAAGTAGGCTTGCGACAATATTGCTCCGGTTACTCATGTCAGGCGGTAGAGGGTAAATTAGCGGGACTGAGTCTTTTTATTATGTATTAATATCAATATTATATTATACTATATAATTATTTTATATTATGTTACTATTCTGTATAATATTATTTTCATTAAGTTAAAGCAGTTCGTAGCAAGATCGTTTCACCTTTAACGATTTTATGTTGTGAAATTAGTCATGACGAATCGCTGTTGCTCTAATGAGCCATAGATTTTCGGTGGCTCTTGACAGTTAGATATATTGTCTTAAAATACTATGTCTTGCTTTGAAAATGTTAGATATTAAATTTTATGATAGAAATAAAACAATTTGATTTAGTTTTGATCTAATTACTAATCGACATTGTTCAAAAGGCGAGGGCAGGATGGGCACGGACGAAGTCGAGTTCAACAGGATCTTGGCCTCCTACTCCTTCCCGGTGCTACGCGCCGTGCTCGAGGAGTACAAGAAAATTAAGGTAGGAAAAAACTTGAATTTAGCTCATCCAATCCAGTTTGAGCTAAATCACTAAATACTTGCAGTTACGTACCAATATTTTTGGTACGTAACTGACTGAGTATTCATAAAAAATGGACATCTGTAGCTCAGCATGTTGAGAAATTTTCAAGCAAATGGGAAAAGGACGACTTTGAGGATCCCTCGTTTCTGATAGTCGCGCACAATATAAATTTTCTTGTTCGTATTCTCCTTGTAATGACGTCGGAAAATTCATGTCGCATCCGCCAAGAAGCGGTCGTCTATTAACGACATAAATGTAGTACACTATTAGTTTGCATATATGTAGCATAAACATTGTTAAGTAAAAGCCTGTTTTAGGTATTATCATCATAATCTTTTTGAAATTTGCAACAGTTGTCACTCAAATACAGCTCAACAGAATTATTTGCCATATATCGTTTTCAATGCCCCTGGCTAAAGTATAAATTTAAACTGTCGTTCAGTTTTCTAGTTTCTAAATAGGCGCGGCGCCGATATTTTTACTGTCTTTTAATTATCCACGGTCTAATCTGGTCTAAATAAAAGCCCACACTTTCAACTCCCAAGCTTCTTGGGTCTAAATAGGCGCCTATACTTTAACTGTATAAGTGCCTTTACTTTTAACTGTATCAAGCGCCGAATCTTCAAATAAGTGCCTATACTTTTAACTATATCAAGCGTCGAATCTTCAAATAAGTGCCTATACTTTTAACTATATCAAGCGTCGAATCTTCAAATAAGTGCCTATACTTTTAACTATATCAAGCGTCGAATCTTCAAATAAGTGCCTATACTTTTAACTATATCAAGCGTCGAATCTTCAAATAAGTGCCTATACTTTTAACTATATCAAGCGTCGAATCTTCAAATAAGTGCCTATACTTTTAACTATATCAAGCGTCGAATCTTCAAATAAGTGCCTATACTTTTAACTATATCAAGCGTCGAATCTTCAAATAAGTGCCTATACTTTTAACTATATCAAGCGTCGAATCTTCAAATAAGTGCCTATACTTTTAACTATATCAAGCGTCGAATCTTCAAATAAGTGCCTATACTTTTAACTATATCAAGCGTCGAATCTTCAAATAAGTGCCTATACTTTTAACTATATCAAGCGTCGAATCTTCAAATAAGTGCCTATACTTTTAACTATATCAAGCGTCGAATCTTCAAATAAGTGCCTATACTTTTAACTATATCAAGCGTCGAATCTTCAAATAAGTGCCTATACTTTAAACTGTATTAAGCGTCGTATCTTCAAATAAGTGCCTTTACTTTTTAACTGTATCAAGTATTGAATCTAAATAAGTGCCTTTACTTGCAACTGTATCAAGCGTTGAATGTTCAAATAAGTGCCTTTACTTTTAACTGTAAAGTGTTGAATGTTCAAATAAGTGCCTTTACTTTTAACTATCAAATGTTAAATGTTCATATAAGTGCCTTTACTTTTCCAGGGCAAGAGTCTGTATGACGCTATCAGGAGCGAGTTCTCAGGCGACATCAAGACCGGTCTGCTGGCCGTGGTCATGTGCATTGAGAACAGACATCAGTTCTTTGCCAAGTGTCTGCACGACGCCATGAGGGGCCTAGGAACTAAAGTGAGTTGCTCAATTCAATGCATTTTTTTTGTTGCTTTAATTCATTTCTATTGAAGTTCAATACTGTGCAGAGAAATTTTTTAAGGAAGGTAATTCATAATTCTTATGCATTTATTGCCGAGATCCGTTTTGAGTGTTCTTGCAGATGAGTTATCATCGTGTAATAGGTGGCTTGATTATTATTGGTGATAGATTGGTAGTTATTTTGCGCTGTAGGAACGTGTAGCTAGGAAATTCCTCTTAGGATCCGAAAGAGGAGCGAGTTAACGGCTTAGTTTTTTGCGCTTTAGGAACGTGTAGCTAGGAAATTCCTCTTAGGATCCGAAAGAGGAGCGAGTTAACGGCTTAGTTTTTGGTGGCAGTTAGGTATAGGATTTCCAATTAATGTAATTTGTCGCGATGTTCAGTTTATTCTGCTTATAAATTTCTGTTGATGAAGATTTATTGTTCGAAATCTCTAAGTTCATGCCAATAGCCTTTACCTATAAGCGAATGAATATCTGAAAATTCTAATATCAAACAATTATTACATTTCATGAAACCGATGAGTTTGTGCATGGCATAAGCTTGAATTTTCCTATAATGACTTCATCTGCCTTACGTACAGGATGACACTCTCATCCGCATCATCGTCACGAGAGCTGAGATTGATCTCGGCAACATCAAGCACGAATATCAACGCGTCTTCGGCCGCACTCTTGAGAGCGACATCAGAGTGAGTAAAACCCGTGCAGCTTCCAATAGAGTTGGGTAATAAATAGTTACAACCTCTGATTTTTGTCGTTGACACTGAATTCCTAATTAATTCGTTGGAATTATTAATATAACGTGGTAAAATAAGACGAAAGTCGCGGTCATATGACAATCCTCTTTCCCGCAGGGTGACACTTCTGGCGACTACAAGCGGATGTTGTTGGCAATCGTCCAGGGCTGAACTCGTCCCTCCTCACCAGTCAACTGAAAAGCTAAACTTTTGATGTCAATATTTACGTTATTTTTAGGTATGTACTCCAAAGGTTGTTGACAAAGTCGCCAGTTGAATTTTAAAGGCTTTTAAGACGATTGTCAAATACACGAGTATAATTTTAGGATTTTATTCCTCGTTGTTACAGAAAAGTGCTTCAAGCTGCGGGAACACTGACTTTACTTCTTTGTGCATCTTATTCCTAGACAAGTTTTATGTGTGATTTTTAATTACTTATATCATACGCACGTCTCAATCGCTAAAAAATTTCATAAAATCATGGCACGTTTCATTAGTAACTTTTTTACTCCAACAATTAGCTTGGGACAAATAAAACAGGCATCAAACTGTCGACGTTCAGGCAGAAAATTTTCAGTTAATTAATTGTGCATTTGCTGCATCGGCCAACCGTATTCCCGCTAGCTTTGCAAATAAGTATCATCTGTATGAATAATGTAAGCGATGCAAGTGATTTTTGTACCGCTAATTTTTTTGTGAAGACTTTAAAAAAAGTTTCCAGTAAAATAGTCGTATTTCCGTTAATTAGGTTAAAAAAACGTGCTCCATTGTACCATTCATTGTGAAAATGAAATGCTCAGAACCACCGAATGTTGCAACCGTTCCTTTACCTTACATGTGAGAAAGTAATGCCTAGCAAATAGGCTAACCGACTGCAAATATGGATTCTCTACGTGGCTAAATTGCCCAGCGCTGTAATTCATTCGAATAGATGCAAACGAATTGCGAGATTATGCTGGTTGCTTTATATTATTTTTGCAGTTAGAAACTTTACCATATTGTATTTGCCTATCACTGAATTGGTGATGTATGTATCAATCGTTTATAATAAATCATTCATAACCTTTAGCGTGCATATAGAAGCGTTCACACAATATCATCTCCACGTAGCATTCATATTTATTTTAAAAAAAAATACTGACATATGCGGCAACAATTTTTTCCATAGCGACGACCTGAAGTCCATTTTTTCTGAAGAAAACTGGATGAAGCCACAATTGATTCTATTATCCCCGTCCTCAGATTTTTTAATCATTGCTTTGCTCTCCCGTTGACCCTCGTCCTACCCTTACACCTTCAATTTACACCCGTTATTTCATTGGGTTGTGTACAACCTCCGCTCAACCGTCAGCCAAGGCGAGGAGCAACGTCTCGTAGTCTCCAGAAACTTCACTCTGCACGAAGGCGATTCCATCAGCGTACGCACTTAATTGAGTACATTAGCGTACGTAATTGATAGCGAGCACATTAATTTTTGTTGTTGAAACCTTGCTCATGGTCACTTACACGTGTACTGAATACAATGAAACTACAGCAATGTTTTAGTAGCCGCTGAAATTGTTAATGAAGTTAAAATATAGTTCCATTGAGAAAGTATTAATTAAGAAAGTAAGTGATGTAGGTGGAAGTAGATGGAGGTGTTTTAGGAAATTGCAAAGCTCCATTTTGTCCAGGACGTGACGGCTCGTCTTGTACTGCTACAAATTTCCCCTGTGAATTCAGAATTATCCCCTAGACAAAGCTTTGTGGATCGTAAAGAACCGAATACAAAAAAAAAACGTAAATTTTAAGATTATATTTCACCCCAATTCACATTTCAACAACAACTATTTCATCTCGATATTCCTACTGCAACGCTTATTTCTAGAATACCTGATAAGGAGTTCATCGATAATATAGATGAAATGAGGTCTAGAATTACAATAACAAAGGACAGCTCAATGCATGTTCAAATGTGTCAATCTCCAGTTAAATCTTGCTCAAAATATGGCATGTGGGGAGACCGATTTTGTGTAAAATCTGCAATCAGATTATGTTCCAGTTAACAAAAAACGTAGAGCTCTACATATCTCACCTTAATGTGGCTTTCGAGGCTCTCGCCGTAGAGCTTTTCATACTCCTGCTTGATGGTGCCCAAATCGATCTCGGCCCGCGTCACGATCAGCCTGATTAACACGTCATCCTGTGTAGGTAATAGAAAGATTATTCAGGATCAGGGGATGTGGATGTTAAAATAAAATAATTGAATAGATCGAGGAGTAATGTACCTTCCTATGGAGCACTAATTCAATAAAAATTCCTTAGCGAGCATTAGTAAACAAAATTACAACTAAAACGCGATTAGCAGTTATCTCACTGTGAAACAGCCTATGGAAAATGAAGTACGATGCGTGTCATGAGTTAAGAAACATGTATACAAATATCTCCACTAATTTGTCCCGTCAGTTGGGATCAGAAAAAAAACTATTCACAGGGAAATATAACACACAGTTGAACCGTCATTGTGATGCAGCTACAAATCTTCCT
This sequence comes from Hyalella azteca, assembly GCF_000764305.2. Classification (NCBI taxonomy): domain Eukaryota; kingdom Metazoa; phylum Arthropoda; class Malacostraca; order Amphipoda; family Hyalellidae; genus Hyalella; species Hyalella azteca. Next base: position 22,107 of record NW_025942470.1, read on the forward strand.
AAAGAAGTCAGGCACCAACATCGTAGCATTAGAAAGGTAATTGGAGCTCGTATTGGTACGCCACGGAGTATGCACAGATGATCACTTCAATACCCTAACTTGGGCATCTATTTTCATAGCCATACCTAGTCGAGAAGGTAGACACTACATTCGCGAACCCACCTAGCTATCGCTATTAGATAACTCACTATCGCCTCTCTTGATTTTTCTGAATTTGGTGCCGCCCCAAGATTTTTTATTTCTCACCCCTAGTGCCGGCCTCATAATTGTTCTCAGATAGGTGGCCCTTCCCCTGGATTCTTTTCATCTTGGTGGCGGCCTCATTGATATTTCCCACCTTTGTGCCTGCCTTCTTACTTCGGACCAGTAGCTTTACTGTTCTCAACTCGGTGCTGGCCTTCTTAATTCGGTACCAATAGCTCGACTGTTCTCATCTTGGTTTCCGATCACCCCCTTGATTCTCACCTTCATGCCGGCCACCTCATTATTCTCACCTTGGTGCCGGCCACCCCTTAATTCTCACCTGGGTGCCGGCCACCCCTTGATTCTCACCTTGATGCCGGCCACCCCTTGATTCTCACCTTGATGCCGGCCACCCCTTGATTCTCACCTTGGTGCCGGCCACCCCTTAATTCTCACCTTGATACCAATAGCCTGACTGTTCTCACCTTGGTGCCAGCTCCCTTCATGGCATCGTGCAGGCACTTGGCGAAGAACTGAGGTCGGTTCTCAATGCTCGAGATAACCGCTATGAGGCCGTTCTGTATGTCGCCTGAGAACTCGCTCTTGATAGCGTCGATCAGAGACTTGCCCTGTGAAATCAGAGAACAACAACATCAAGCAGACTTGGCTTTTATTTATAGAATACAGGATAGACTTGTAGGACATTGACATAGTTTTCTAAACTTTTACAGGAAAAACTTTGAACTGCACCTAATCTAAAAAATCTGACAAATGTATACTCTCTTTGATTGCCTTGCCCGAGATTACGTAACTAGCGAAAAAGATAATCGAGCAGACTGAGATTTTTTCCTAGTATTCACGGACCTTTATTTTCTCGTACTCATAGAAGACATAGCGCAGTAGATTGTAGGAGTAACATGACAAGATCCTGTTGAACTCAGACTCGTCAGTGCCGACCTTTTCTTCACCTATGATGGGGAAATTTTGTTACTCAAAATTTTTGAATCGAATATAGTTTAAAGCTTAATAAATCCTAAAATATTGAAATAAAGCTATAAATTCAAGAATTTGGCTTGCGCATCACTGATGCGACCGCCAACAAACAATATATTTTAGACCTTTGAGAGTGAGGGTAAGGCAAGGGTGTCGCCAATTTTCTGGTCCGACATGATATTCAATAAATCTTAGACACCACGACTCCCCAGCTTCACATGCAAAGTTGCTCACTAGGCATTAGGTTAAATATATTTCAGTCTTCACTATTAAATATCTTCACGGGGTCGTTGGGCACGCAGGGCAGAAAAATAGATTAACAAAGGGAAAAGGGGGCGAACAGGCATGACTTATGGGCCAAATTTGAGTAAAAGCAACAAGCCATATTTGGAGGTTAGTCCAGGTTTCTGAAAGGCTGGATATCTCTGGAGATCTGAGTTTTTATAAACTGTGAATGAAAGCATCGAGCCATAATATTAGGAGATTAATCTACGATTAAGTGTGGTTCACTGTGTGTTGTTGTTCTAGGTAAATAATAGTGATTCAAATGCCTTCTGCCTTCTGGTAATTTGATTTAATCTATTTTACTAGCCGGCACGGTCAACGCCCGCCGAAAACACCAAAAATGCCTGCCAAGCCAAGATCAATACGAGACATACATTAGCAGGTTACTGTGACTGTGATGTCCAGGCCACCAAAGTTAAACGAAAGTTCGGACATGGAGTGAAGGAACGACTACAAATATTATTCAGCTGATAATTACAGATGATGTGTGCGCACAAGATCCAAGGTTAATAATACGCATTTTAACCCTCTACCGCCGTACGTCAATCTCCGGGAACATAACTTTTAACTTAAATCATACGTAAGCTATTGAGTGTATCAACCTGAGGATGTTTGTACATTGTAGGCAACAGAGAACATTTTAATGTTGTACGTGGCGGCAACCATCAGTGCAAGTCATTTTGCGCTCACTAGAACGTATCCTTTTTGGGAAGTAGACTTGTGACAATATTGCTCCGGTTACTCATGTCAGGTGGTAGAGGGTTAAGCCCAACGACTCACCAGCTTTATAGAGTTGCTGTGCCAGCTGAGGCGCCAGCTGCAGGTTGGTGTTCTCTTCGTCTCTGGTGCCGGTCGTCATGGAGATGAGAAGGCTGCCGAAAGGGCCTGAAGTCTCGCTCTCGAGGCGCTCCTGAAGAGACTTACCGTACTTTTGCTCGTACACAGACTTCAGTTCACTGCCGTGAAAGTTCGGAAGTAATTGGGCAGCAGATACAGCCAACAATCTAAAAAACACTACGGCGTTTGTTCATTGCCGTTTTATCGAACACAATTGCGAAAAATGTTTAGAACAATTAAATGTATTTCTTACGAACAGAATCCCACTTACATCTGTTAAGGCACCATATGTTAAAGGCCTGTCAACTTGTCAAAGTTACGTGTTGAATTTTATCGTAAAAATTAAAATGTCGCGGACTGTTTTCACTCCTATTTTCTTTCTCCAAAATTCATTTTTTGGAATTAATACTTGGCCAGATACGCACTTGATCTCCTTGTTGTTGCGGGTGCAGAGGATCTCGACCAAGGTGTCCTCGTTGGTACCCACGCCCTTCATGGCCTCGTGCAGGTGGTCGGCGAGCAGCTCCGTCGTGGGCAACATCATCGCCAGCACCACGCGCTCGAATTTACCGCCCAGTTCGCTCTTCAGTTCATCAGTCAGGTCCTGAAAGAGAAGCAATTGAAACTAAATATGGTTTCTAATTGAAGTTTTCACGCAACCTTGAAAAAATGTTTTAACCAGCAAGATTAGGGAGTCAAAGAAGCAATAAAAGTTTACAATTAAATAGCCGTTTACACGCCATTAGCAACCACAATGTTAAAGCCATCCCTTACCTAAAATGCTGTAATCCATTACTATTTATAAAACACATTGTTCGCTGTAAGTAATTATCCCTATCTCACACAATCGGACAAATAAAACATTTATGCAGCTGATATTTATTGATCATGTACGATCTGCAACGCTACTGGCAGTGATATGGCCAGTATAATAAGGTGGCTGAATTAGAAGGTTTATATGCTGGAGTAGTATATAGAACCAAAACGGAAGAGTTGACCATTTATAAAAAAAACGGTTGTATCGAATCCCGCGAAAAAGTTCCGTAATGACGTTGTCCTGATGGGTTCCCTTTACTGCAAAGTAATTAACACTGTTTACGATCGGTGAAAAATCCTACCTGTACAATGTACAAATTACGTATGAATATTCATCAAAAAATGAATAATGTATCAAAAATAATAAACAAACCTGAGATTTGGATGCATCTCAGTGTTAATGCTGTTGGAAGGTGGCAAATTATGAACATAGAAGAAATCAGTGGAAGGGATGGTACTCTAGACGGAAAATAGGAAAGTACAGTTGAAGATTTGGCTTTGGAAAAATTTTAGGAAAAAAATTAGAAACGTTGGTTACAGCAGAGCAAACTAGTTACTCGGTCACTACTGGTGACCACGTTTACAAATAAGACGAGACTTGAAAATTAAATAGTTGATCGTTCATTTGTCTAGAATACCATAGAAATAATTTATTACAGAGCGTAAATAAATTTAATGAATAAATAGCACATTTATGCAAACAAAACGATAGTGAAATAGCAATTTATGAAGATATGTAGAACTTATTGAACAGCTGATGCGGTGCCGGCTGAAGTTGATGATTAAATCGTCCAAAAGTGAATTGATATCTGAGTTTGTTACGCTTCTGAAAGCTGAGCGAAAATTGGACGACTGAATAAAATGATGGCTGGTACATGAATCTTACTCTAGCTGAACTGCTACCTACTTAAACTACGAAACATGCAAACAACATAAAAAATGTAACTCAGTACTCACTGCAGTGAGCGACAGAGAGCGCATTTTATCGTCAACGAAAACGTGAAGTCACGGACAGACGGACGGACATGACGAGCACAATAGGGCATTTTCCCCATAAATGAAAAAATGCGCTACAAACAAAATCTACCCAACAAAATAACCAAAGAACGACAAAATTATTAATGGTGGGAAATTTTCTTACACACACCACGACCACTGCCAGTTGACACACTAGTCAACAGAATTTCATTATAACGCTATGCGTAAGGGCCAAAATTTTCGGTTTTTAATTAGGTACTCGCCAAATATTGATAATCATTAAGATGCGTTTGTACTCAACCCGTTCCTTGTACATCTGCAGGTACTCTAAAATTAACTTTCAACAACTCTTGCCTGGAGGGACTCGTTATATTCACCTGGTAGCTATTAATTTGATAGTAACCATTTTGATTAATTGATTCATATTAATTACAATACTTTATCCATTTAAATACGTTCCTTCGAACAGCTCTCAGCGACGAAATAAATGTGAAAAAAGCGGTGGATTATTGAATATTCAATACCAGGCTTCACAGGGCTGAACTGGAACATTGCATCATACGCAACTTTGTAGCCAAATCTCTCCGTCCTTTTCGCACGTATAAGCGCATGTAGGTATATCCAAATACATGCGCACGTCCTTTCCGCATGTATATACTAAACATGTTCGGGACATGCGAATGAGCTTGTACTTGGTCAGGCCCAAATTACTGAGGTTTAAGGATGCATTCCGCGTACCGTTTCACGGTCGTACATCATAACTAGAAAGGAATTCCGTCTTACGGCTAGTCATCATAGCTACCTACAAAGAGGCTCAAAATACAAAGGAAATGGAACGAGCGAAATGTTGCCATTATAGTCTGATGAACATGAGTGTGGTAATAACATTGAATAACGTGTGAAAAAGAATAGGCAAATCCATGGAAAATTTTAAAACTTAGCGAAATAGGAAAGTATGAATAAATTTAGGACCAAAGAGAGACGACCGGGAATGCACTATTACAATAAATGAGAGGAATCTAAAAAATATGTGCAGAGGAAGAAAGTGGTCTAAAAAAGTTTTCTGATTTGGGATGAAAACTGTAGAAATTTGAGAGAATAGGAGATGAAAGAGCTGAAAAGTAGGTGATCAAAACGGAAAACTGATCAGAGGCGATAATCGGCATGAATTATTACACAGGCTTCCAGTTAACTTCAAACAGGTTTCGTTTAAGCACTGATGTCGGTGACTCGATGTTTTCCAATCAAAAACTCGTATTTTATCGCAATTAACGTTATTCGTTTCCATGATATGTCTTGGAAACATGATATGATGCTCGGTCTTTGACACCGCATGGGCACAACCGTTATATTTCCTTACCTTACCGTAAGCCTGTTTGAAAGCCAGCATTATTTTCTGGCGCTGGTCGTTGGTCCTGTTGGCGAGGATGTTGATGATGGAGGCTTCGTCGGTGCCGAGGCCCTTCATGGCCTTCCTCAGCATCGCCGCGTCTGTCGAGGGGTCGAAGTTCCCCAGGTGTCGGATGGTTGGTCGAGCCTGAAATTCGAAATTTATTTGTTTGGTAGGTTTGAAAAATCAATTCCGCAACTTTTTACAGATTTTCGACGATTGTTCACTGAACAGAATATTCGTAACATAAAAATAAATGAAAAATTCGAAGAAATTTCAGATAATCCCCACCGACCTATTGTGTCATTAAAATAGTTGGGGATCATGCGAACAAATTAAATAATTTAAACTTAAATTCCACGATAAAATCAAATTTAAGGTGTTGTTGAACATTAGTGAACAAATTTGTAGGTAGAGAAAACCCGAGTATCATATCTATTATCTATGGAGAATCATCTATTTTCAAATTCCGAATGTTTTCGTTGTTTGTACTGAACACAAGTACGAGGTCAGTTTAACTTGTGCAGTCGATTATATACCAAGAAACTATCGAAAAAATTAATAGAATGTCACTGCGAGTTTTCTTTTGAAGACTTAGTTTCACGAATGGTACGAATGGAAGCCGGAGACAAGTCATCTTTAATCCCTTCACAAGGTTTAAGTTTAGTCAATAGGTGACATAGGAAGTGACTCCTAGTTGAATTTTGAATTGGTCAGCGATTATGAAGGACGATTACAAAGCACGATCGATATTTTGGCAAGCGTTACAGATTGGGTCGGTCTGCGCATGTCTCTATTTTTAACCGGGCTATGCAAGCAAAACTTAATCCTAACAACCACAAAGTGCATTGAGAATTCTATGCATTTATTGTTTTAAAAAATCAAGTCCGTCTATCTTCAATGACTTAACTTTATAGCATTAATTTCCTGAAGTTAATAAACACATGCAGTATAGCAGAATTTTTCACAATTTGAGAAAATTTCCGCTGTTTTCGACCAGATATATTGATGCAAAATGCGAAACGTGTGCACGAACGCTGCATAGGATGCGGCAACTAAACTTTCTTTTTAATGTCAGTGTTAAGACGAAAAGAAATTATTTACATTGATTTCTACATAAGTTTAATACATTATAAGTTATAAGCTACATTATAAGTTTGGTACATATAAACAGTACCGTATACGCGATAATTTAAATGTCGTAGTTGCAATTAGAACTAGTACCGTCTTAAACTCTACAGCTTCCTCTCTCCAAAGGTTTCATTAAATTCATATCATCAAGGAAAAAATAAGGATTTTTTTTAGAAGGCCAGCACACCAAACGAACGAAGTAAGAGATTTTCTCCACATGTAACCTAACTATAGCGTCTCCTTAGCAGGAACATCAATAACATTCACGCGGGCGTTCGCATACACGATACCGTACTGCGCTGGATTTAAAAAATTATTCAATTATTTTCATTTTTTTCTAAATTATCAGTAAACAAAGCTGTTGTCAATCTCTCAGTGCGGCAGGATATTCTAGTAGATTGCTGTCAGACACCGGAAACTTTCTTATCGTTTTCTTATGGTTGCACTCCAGCTCTTGTGAAGAAATACTCCTTAGTTATAACAAGCTACCGAGCGAAAAAATTCCAACAATCGATTTTCAAAAATTACTAATCTAACGTTGAAAATTCTCTGAGCTCTGGATCATTTCTCGACAAATTCATATTTCCTGGATGACGTGTGTTCCGATTTTGGCCAATTTTACGATCATAGAAAGCATTTTTGAATTAATAACTTAATTTTCAACCTAGAGGCGATGCTTACTGGTAAAGAACAAACTTTGGATAGTACCAGCAGAGCCATGCCCATTTGCTTGTAAACAAGTAAACGTCATTATCCCGACTCAGTAAACCTTGTACAATTATAGAAGCGAACTCCATATTGACAAATAGTAATCGTTCAAATTCTTATAATAGAAATAAAGTATTTCTTTCTGTAGATAATTCTAGTATATTTTTCAAATGGTTCGTAAATTCTAAATATGACGAAGATCAGAGCTTGTTCACTTCCACAAGTTCCACTTTCAAAGTGCAGAAGTTGCATGTCCAAAATCTGTCTTGCTTGAACTGCCGAGCGACGTGACAACACCTAATCGGCATTCCCATCTCATATGCGGACTCAAACACGAAACGCATTTTTATAACATAAGCTTCTAACTCCTTTAATTCTATATGAATATGAATGTAATTAGGAACCAGAGTTGTCAATAGCAATTTGCCGGTCTTGTAATTTTCGCGAATTTTTACGTTGCTTCATTTCCGAATAAAACGCAAAATCTTAATTATCGAACAAGTAGTAATTCCCCTTCTCTTGACACCTTCAATTCAGAACGGACTTACGTGAAATTTGATTTATATGATTTGACTATGACGAAAGATGGAAGTCTGCCAATAAATCAGGGAGATGCCCTCCTGAAAATTAGTGCACACTGTAGAATGATAAATTCGGCAGTCTTCCTTTTCAATCAAACGTAAAACGCAATCGAGATTGCCGCAATGCAACTTCGTAGTTTGTATCGTTCAATTACGAAATAAAACATTTCTAATATTTCAACAGGAACCTCAGTCTCAGGAGATAGTTTCATAATTCTCGCATTATAATTATAACAGAACTACGATAGCAAATCGTAAATCAAACACAATGAAGTCTGAAGTATTGCCACCGTCAATTCTGGGAATTTCTGGATTCAATGAAGTGATAATTAACCTCACTAAAGTCAAAGGATTTCATTGAAAGAAAATGCATGGCAATGAGAACTACCTTGACCAAAGGACTCACCATGGTTAGATCGTAATCCGTCTTAGAAATAAAAATTGTTTATTTGAGGTTAGAGCAGATATCGTTGGTATAAGGTTTCGAAACGTTGAGGTACCTTCACCACATGTGAGCAAAGCCGCCAAGCTACTGACGTCTGACTGTGACAGTGAGTCTGTGACTGTCTGACATCGAGACATCCTGGGGCTGGGATTATAGTGGGATACACCTCAGACTCCAAAGTGTGGCCACCGTTTTCTCTCGTCGAGTATACCAGCTCAACATACCAGATATACAAAAAATTTTCCTTAATTAACAAAATTGAACATTGGTCATTTAATTTTCTTTTGTTTCGTAACATTCTGACACTTTCTTCAAAAACATGACCTATACTGCCTGCCTGGGGGAAGTTCTATCATCAGAGGTGAAACTTACTTACCTACTGCAGTTAATTTAATTTGCACAATGGTGAAGGGTATTTTACTGCTACGTTTTAACTGCTTTTTTATTATCAGTTACAAGTACATTTGACTGGTACATTTTTCTGGCAAATTTACTAGCGTCATCGTTATCAAATTTGAAATTTATTTCACCTTTGCTAGCATATTATAGGGTATTTTACTTGTAAATTTTCATCTCATTCATCTAAGTTTATTTTCATACCTATTTTACATAGTTTACTAGAACAATATCCTAAATGGCTTAATTTTCTAGGGCGAATCTCTAAGCTTAATTATTAATGTATTTTACTCTGTAATTGTAACTCGAAAAGAACTCTCTGCAATATGGTGTAAAAATTACAGCTCTCTAAAAGTACCTCTCAGTTATACTTAAATGATTTTGATGATGAATCTTAGCTTGATCCAATTCAGAAAGAAAAAAAAAGGAAATTTAGAAATTGAAAAGAACGCAATTCCGTTATGCCAGTGGATTTAGATCTCATAATTGACCAAATTTCCTACTATGGATCGCAGATAAAGGCTCATCTCGGTAGTAGCTTGGAGGGGTCATTTCCACAAAAAGAGGAACCCGAGGCACAAGTTTTTCAACAAAATTTCTCAAATGTCATCTAAAATCTCGATATTGTACGTGTCCGAGGCACAAGTATCAAAAATATCCATACCAAATACTGTCTCAAAATACCAAATTAGTGAAATTTTGGATGAAAACATACCAGTTGGCAACATACCAAATATATATAAGATTTTATCAAATATACCGGATCAAAAATATCCATAGCAAATACTGTCTCAAAATACCAAATTTGTGAAATCTGGTATGAAAAAATGCCAGTTGGCAACGCTGCTGATCTAATGTAGCTAAAAATTAAGAGTAAGAAGAGTTCAGACAACAAAGCCACGCTGTCGGCACCACGCAACGTCAACGGACTAAATTAGGACATTTTTTACCTTATGCTCTGCTATTTGCAGGACTGGCGTAATCCCGCCGCACTCCACGGGCAAAAGCGCAAACCGCCGTCCCTATAACGCCATGCCCCGGCTCTCCCCCTTCGCAGCCATAAGGCTTTCTTCACTTTCTGATCAGTTGTGCGCCAGGCCCGATGGTGGGAGGGTATGCATGAATTGCTCTCCGAGCAGCTAGTCAACGCTCGTTATTCATGCATCTGACGCTGTTGGAAATTGTTGCTGCACGATACCTAATTCCTGATGATGCATGAAGGGAGGGCGAACATTTGTTATCCTCTGGGAGTTCATTCACATGGCTGATTGAAAAGATTCACATGCATGGCTTAGAATAAAGTGCTAAATTACAGCTTTAAGGAACATTAAAATTTGTATGTAGACGATTTTAAGAGGATTTGAGCTGCAAGCGGTTTGGTTTTCTTTATTGATTGTACTTGTATTCCTTGCAATTTTCAATCCGATTATGGTACAAAACGTTCGCAATGAAGGTGTGGTAAATTTACTTGGCTTTTTTCTCTTTCCAATTATTGGCCATAATTTTAAGCAAAGATGAATGTTTAGGATGTAAATACGAGAGGTTGCTCACGAGGCGTATCGAAATTCGTTAAAAAATTGGCTGACATTAAGATTGACATGTTTGTTTCCTGCAGTCACCGACAATTTGCTTTGCAAAAAAATGCAGGATTTTCAATAACTGTCTTATGTCTATACGATAGCAATTCAATTCCCTCATTAAACATGACAACTGAAGAGATATGGTTTGTCAATCGTCGCACAATTCCCCGCGCTGCTTAAATAATCTATTTTGCAAGGGAATGAAATAAAATGCGATGCGAGCGTAATTGCTGACACTATAACCCGATGTACCTACTCAAAACCCCCCTAACTCTTTCTTTATTACCATATTTTACTTCTATTACCATAGATTCCTTTATTCTTTACCTGAACACACCTCTCACAACGTGTCTCATTCGCTTTAGATAACAAATCTATCTAAAGCAAAATTAGTCTTTTATTTACACTCGTCAAAAAAAAAAAAAGTCAATGACCCGCAACGCCTCAACGAAACTTAGCCTCTTCCTGACTTGACCTAACCCTAGTGGGCCTTGGCAATCGGCTATCACTAAGGAATCTATTCCTGACTTGACCTAACCTCAGTGGGGATAAACACTAACCGAACCTGTTACAGACTTGACCTAACCCTGGTGGGATTGAGCTATCAGTTATCACTAACAGAACCTGTTCCCGACTTGACCTAACCCTAGTGGGGAATCACACTAAGCAAACCTGTTCCTGACTTCACCTAAACCCAGTGAGGAATCATTCTAACCCAAACTGTTCCTGACTTGACCTAACCCCAGTGGGGAGGGAAATCACACTAAGCAAACCTGTTCCTGATTTGACCCAACCCCAGTGGGGGGGGAATCACATTAATCGAACCTGTTCCTGACTTGACCTAACACCAGTGGGGGGAATCACAGTAACCGAACCTATTCCTGACTTGACCTAACCCCAGTAAGCCTCAGCAATCAGCTACCATCAACAGAACCTGTTCCTGACTTCACCTAACCCCAGTGAGGAATCACTCTAGCCCAACCTGTTCCTGACATGACCTAACCCCAGTGGGCCTTGGCCATCAGCTATCACTAACCGAACCTATTCCTGACCTGATCTAACCATAGTGAGGGAAATCACACTAACCGAACCTGTTCCTGACTTAACCAAACCCCAGTTGGGAGAATCACACTAACCGAACCTGTTCCTGACTTGACCTAACCACGGTGGGCCTGAGCTATCAGCTATCACTAACAGAACCTGTTCCTGGCTTGACCTAACCCCAGTAGGGAATCACACTAACCGGACCTGTTCCTGACTTGACCTAACCCCCAGTGGGCCTCAGCAATCAGCTATCATCAACAGAACCTGGTCCTGACTTCACCTAACCCCAGTGGGGAATCACCCCTAATCCCAGTGCCAGAGCGTAATTCTTCTACGTGGCTAAACGAGAGGGTAGCTTTGAACGAGTTTTGGACGGAAACAGTCTTTTATTATGGTTTTAAAACTATGAAAAACTCTTATATTATGGTTTAGAACCCATGAAGACCCCTTATATTATGGTTATAAAACCATGAAAACCTCTTATATTATGGTTTAAAACCATGAAAATGCCTTAAACTATGGTTTCAAAACCATGAAAAACCCTTGTATTATGGTTTTAAAACCATGAAAAGCACTTGTATTATGAATTTAAAACCATGAAAACTCCTTATATTATGGTTTTGAAATCATGAAAAACCTTTATATTATGATTTTAAAACCATAAAAACATTTACATTATGGTTTTAAAACTATAATATTAGGCTAACATTGCCTTTCGCGCCCCACGCACCGCGAGTGGAATTTTACACGAGCACCGGAGCGCGATGTTGCTCATCGCTCCGGTGCATGAGCACCCGTGCTNGTTCTATAGGTAGACCAGTAAAATATCATGGAAACCACTCTACCAGCATCATCATACAATAAACATTAATTGGGTTGAGTCTTTGGATGAGGAAATTGAAAATGGAATGATTCTAAAAAATCTGTGTTTTGCCACTAACTGACTAAGCTGATTGACAACTTTAGTGTCATATGTCAGTTTATTATAAAGCCGCAATATTCTATATCAAGATCAAAAATATTTGTTTTTGTCTTTTTGACATATGACACTAAAGTTGCCAATCACAAACAGCCCGATTTTCCAGTTTACCAGCAATATTTTGAATCAATTGACCACAAATTCTCAAGTCGCAGACCTTTTCAAGAAGATTAAAATATACATTTTCGACATATGACACTTATATAACGGTATAAGAAGTGAGAAGGCGCCCAGCATTCTAGTTTATTTACATTTGAAGCACGCCACCACGTGTTACGTTACTCGTTACAGACGCGTTACGTTGCAAACGTGTTATGTTATAAACGAATAATTTAATATGCGTAGAATCGTAGTGAAATGATTACAGTGCATCATGAAAAAAATCGGGTAAGAAGTAAAAAATAAGAGTATTTCCGTTGAATGTGAAATGACGATTTTCATTTAAAAGTTATTATCAAATTTTCTAATAAAATCTCTGTTCGGCCTTCGTTAGGTAATACATGCATGTAAATGGTATTAAAAGAGTATTTTATGATTTTAGACGTATTTATTTTTCTCGAATTCTATCGACGAAGCATGTTTTGATGTATCAACGAAGTACGTTTTCAGCGTTTCCCTAGGGAAATTCCGAATGTCATAAGACTGGACAGCGAGATGATACCACGCATATACCAATTTATTTGAAATTTCGCACAGTAAGAAGAAAAATCAGGCACATTAAATTGTTCATGAGACATTGGAGCATTCTTGCGGGAGGTTTTATCTCAATCGGTGGTCATTTGATGAAAATATAGCGACTTGACTTCCATTTTCTCTAGCACAGCTCGGTTCAGTTTTGGTTTTAAATCGAAAATTAAAATACTAAATCGACCTTGAAAAATCGGCAAAGTGCATGAAAATTAGTATCAAAGATATGAACAGTGTTGTATAAAATTTGAAGTCAATCTGAAATCATTATTCGAAAATATGAACGAAAATTTGGGCAGCTCAGCACGTATTTTCAACGACAAATTGCGGGCGCTTCAGGAAGAGCTGCGACGTGTGTTGGGCGTCGTTTTGTAGCTGCTGATGTGACAAAGGGTTAGAAATAAACCCGAAAGTGCTGTGATGCTTGGTTCGGACCTAATGACGAATCTTCCAAAGGCAGAAATTGACATTTTGACGGGCGTTTTCTCAGGCTAGGCGAATCTCTCCGGAAGGAAACAAAAAATCATTTTGTGAGCCAGTTTTGGAAGAATGAGCGTGCAAAGTTTGAGCCCGATCGTTACAGTTTTGGTTGAGATATGAGGAAAAAAGGGATATTGCCAAAATTTCGAAATGGACATTTTCACGCTCAAACCTACAGGATTTGTACGACTCACACACCAAAATTTTTGTCATCACCGATTTGGTGAGTGTAGGAAGTTTGGTCAAAAAAGGCCACGCCGTTTAGGAGCTATTAAGTAAAAAGTGAATTTTTCGCTAAAAAAAACCTAAAAAATGCAGTGTTTTTTGGCAAAAAAAGCATGAAGGCGACATTTTTTCGCAAAGTGACACGAGCTAAAAAAGCTTTGAAATTCAGTTTTGACTTATAATGGTGAAAGTTTCAGCGAGATCGGAGCTGCCGTTTTCGAGCTGTGAGCGCGCGAACGAAAACTTTGACCCCACAGCACCTCGATCGATTATATGAGAGAAAGTTGTGGGCACTACAGTGATAGTACGCGAAAGACGCGGAGTAAAAACTCAGGGGGCCTGCGGCCCCCAATTTTTTTTACTTTTACAACAGCAATGAACGAAATGGGAACGATGTTTAGCATTCTTCTGTGAATGAGCATGTATTGGGTTAACTCATCCGCTCATGATAAAGATGAAGAATATTTATTCGCTTAATCAAGTAAAACGTACCAATAGTCCTCTTTAAAAAGAAATAACGAATGAATGATTGTAATTCCTAAATTAGTGCTATAAGCTTAAACTGATTATTCTCGAATAGTAATGGGCTCACTAGCGTAACTGTAACGAAAATGCAATTTGAAAACCAAATTAACCCCAGAACTGCAAATTGCGGCGCCATTCTAATTACAGGGAAGACAATTGACGTGAAATAAGAACTATAACCGTCCTCCTCAGGCGCATTAAGTGGTACCTGCAAAATCAATAGAATAATTAACAACAATGTAATCGTGGAGGCTGTTCCACATGTCGGCGATTCGAAGCGAGAAGAAATGTGGATGAGTTGCAACGCAGTTGCAATGAATTCAATGAGTTTACAAAGAGTTTATGATTGAATGAATTCAATGAGTTTACATTACAATTAGTTCGAATGAAATCATTGTTCACAATCCACAACTCAGATCTACCGCGTAGGTGACCACCCCATCAAGTGCGTCAAGAATGAGAATGAGGTCCCAGAAGGATTACTAGAATTTTAAACGAGAACCAGCAACAGGGGCCACGGCTATAAACTAAAAAAACTGTGTTGTAACTCATCCACGCGACATTTCTTCTTGCTTCAAATCACCGACATGTGTAACAGCCTCCACGATTACATTGTTGACGCTCCGAGTACAAACGCGTTCAAGAACAGACTAGAAAAGCTATGGAAAAATATATGTTCAGACTTGAAATGCCTAGCACCTGTCTCTTATACACATCTAGATGTGTATAAGAGACAGCTCTGGTGCAGCGTGTGTGTGTCTCACCTATTTTATATGTACTATTTGTACGTCAACAATCTTTATTTGTGTGTGCATGTACAAAGGCGATGTATACACAAATATCCTATGGATGGGTCGACCAGTAAAAACGTTTGCATACGCCTGACACCGACAAATAAATTGACATGCGAGGACTTGAAAGATTTTTCTTAGATTGTACGTACGTAACTAGGAAAACATTAGAGTTATGTACAGTATAGTTAGTATCTTCGGCGTTGAAGAATAGGCCTGGATAGGCCTGTCGTCTATTATTGCACTTTTCTTGACTAGTTCACAGATCTAAAAGACTTGGATTTTGATCAAATCTTTTCAACTGACGGTAGGTACTTGAAATCGTTTCTAGACTTTCAGTTGTTCCGTAGGGTACTAGGCATTACAAGACTAAACAAATGCTCCTGCATGGCCTTGTTTAGTCTGTTCTTGAAAGCGTTCGCACTCTTAGCGTCAGCAGTATAATCAGAAAGGCTATTCCACGACTCGAAGCGAGAAGAAATGTTGTCGCGTGGATGAGTTGCACCGCAGCTTATTTAGTTTATAGCTGTGGCCCCTGGTGTTGGTTCTTGTTTCAAATTCTAGTAATCCTTCTGGGACCTTGTACAAAACATGAATTATCCCTGTTGCACGTCTCGGAACACTCGACTAAATTTTTGTTCTTTTCAAATTTCGGTGACCACACAGCGTTTCCAAACTTTAGGTTCGGGCGCACGACAGCAATAGACAACTGCTTCATCGCTTCTGTATATATATTACATCGCTTCTGTATATTCTGTATACATGTATAGGTACTCGTTAGAGCGTCTGATCAACCCAAGCACTTTATTGGACTTATTTACTTGCGTTTCAACATGCCTAGAAAATTTTAGCTCCTTGTCGATCCAAACTCCAAGATCTTTTTCCACGCAAGACTTGTCAGTCATAACCCTCTCGTTGCAACCGTGTCTTCTCATGCTGTAAGCTTGCTGTTCATTGTTCTTGCCGAGGTGAAGTACTTTACACTTGTCAGCATTGAAATGCACCTGCCACGCATCAGCCCAATCAACTAAACTATCAAGATCATTTTGCAATTCTATTTTATTTGACGCATCCTTAACTGTATTATAAACTTTTGTGTCGTCGGCCTACACGGAGCACACGCTTGACACTACTTCTGGTAGATCGTTTATAAAACAACATCTTCAATCGAGCATCTTTGAAACACGCAAATGTGCGAAAACGCACACTTGGTCCAATTAGAAGCTGTACATGCATGACAACAAGCCAACGTCGGAGAAGGAACAGAATGTAAAAATGTAATAGAATGTTAGAATGCTGGGAACGTGAATGCATAGGCAAACCTGACGCACAAATGTGTACAAAGTTCACATGATAGAACATCGCTTGAAGGTATGATGATGACGTACGCATATAAGAAAAAGTTTAAGTGTTGAATAAACGCATGACGAACAACACTTTCAAGATAAAAGAAGATGAAGACGATATCTTCATCTTCTTTAATCGAAAAATTGTGCGATAAATTTATTGCAGACTAGGGCACTTATTTGCGAATTTTTTTCTGGGAGGCGGTATTACCGATACGTGCTAGAATTTTCGACAAAATAACGACCAGCGACCAGGATCTAACCCCTCATTAAATAGATTCTGATGAGTTATCCTGACGCAATAACAGTTACTTACAACAGCGTCCCATAGTTACGCAAGTAGTTTGAACATTCAAAGTAATGGAAGGAAAATATGTACAGATTAGGCTAAGACTGTCTACTAGTGAGACTAAGAGAGAAGAGTTGATTCCGAGTCTAGATTTTATTGGTAAATCATTTAAGAGCCAAAGCGTCTTTCCGAATATCAGGAAAACCTATACATTTCAGTATATTTTTATTACAAACAATTAATGAATCTTTTCAATCGTTATTTGAATTTCAGTTCATGAATTGAGTCATGAGAAGTGCTGGTGAATAATGCATCATAGAAAAGCTCCAAGAAGTAACAAACAATTCAATTTTTGATCGATGTGGAGGGCGAATAACTTTGTAAATTCAGTTCAAAATAGCAACTAACTGAAATACATTATGAGTAAATGGGAACTTCAAATAATGATGTGTGAGGCAATGCCGAGGTCTCATTGCCATTTTAATGTACAACCAGAGGATAATAAATTTCTACAAATTTCGCTTAGATGCAATTTTAGCAGCACGAATAACATGCTTAGACGAGCTGCTCACATAACCTCCCTCCATCGCGCCAGACACATTACTGATCGGGCTGCATTCGGGCAACGAGAATAGCCTTCTGCTGGCTGCGAAGGGGGAGAGCCGGGGCATGGCGTTATAGGGACGGCGGTTTGCGCTTCTGCCTGTGGAGTAGAGCGCCACGAAGCAGTAGCTGTGACGTAACGGCGCTGTTATGTCGGGCGCTTATTTTCAAAAGCCGCGAATACGCCAGGCTGTGTTTAATACAAGCACGCAACAGTTTGGCTATTTGCCCACGGCTGTTGCTTCGGCGGCTTGATGTTATCTGGTTGATTGATTCATTTCCAGGAAGGGAAATGGCACCTATGGCTTTAGGCACTTAATCACACAGGCTAATATGCACTCTAGCGTGATTACGAGCGGAAAGGAATAGATATTGAATTGTGGGCAAGGGCTATGTAGGGGTCTATACTGCGTCCCGATTGGCCGACTATTCTAGACACTGCGTCCCTATGGCGCCTGAATGGCGTCCCTATGGCGCCCCCCCCCCCCATGGCGCCTGAACTCGTTCCGAACGCGTAATAAACTCGACTCGTACTCGTACGGTTCCCATAAAGTGTCATCGAAGCCTTAGTTAAGATTTAAAAGGGTAACATTTTTTACTCAATACTCTATACTCAGCGGGACGCAGTATACACCCCTGCATAGCCCTTGCCCACAATTCAATATCTATTCTTTCCGCTCGAAATCACGCTAGAGGGCATATTAGCCTGTGTGATTAAGTGCCTAAAGCCATAGGTGTCATTTCCTTTCCTGGATATGAATCAATCAGCCAGATAACATCAAGCCACCGAAGCAACAGTCGTGGGCAAATAGCCAAACTGTAACCGGGACACAAGTTTTAAAGTCCGGGACAGAAGTCTTGTCTCGGTTCATACGTTTATTCCGGGACAAATTTTACCCTCTGGCCCGTTATTTTTTTCCGGAATTTTCTCGTCTCGTTTCGTCTGTCCCGGTTCATTTTGAGAAAATTATTTCGGGACGCAGGAGCCTAAGTTGCTGCAAAACCTGATGTATAAACTATTTCAGTATTTCCTCACGAAACGGGCCATCTGAGAATGACATCTTTTTTTTTTTTTTGAATGATAAAATCCTACTCTTTCGTTTTTTCCTCCTACCTGAATCTCCACCCTACATAAGTATAAAACTTCGAAAGAGTCAAAACGCTAGAATCAATACAACTACTTATCTCGAAAAATTTTTTCACCGCCACACGCACTCCCTCAACCGTAACTACAATGGTGAACGGTTGCAACTTTGCAACCGGAATTACGCTGTGACAGTGTGACGACTTGAATGCGTTAAAAACGAATAAGGTAATTCGTGCAGCAATATTTCGTTTGTTACAATTTTCCATTCATTTCAATCATTCAATTGTATAATTCCTGTTCTGACTACAGTAGAGGTGTAGCTCTGTGGGTTAAAACCTTTTTTGAGGCCCAACAAGTTAAGTTATAAGCAGAGCATCAATCAGCTAGAGAATCAGTGTGGTGCAAACTTACTCTAAAAGGCAAAGATAGCCTCCTCATATGGGTCCCGCAAGTTAAGTTATCTGCAGAGCATCAATCAGCTAGAGAATCAGTGTGGTGCGAACTTACTCTAAAAGGCAAAGATAGCCTCCTCATATGGGTCATTTACAGATCACCTAACAGCACCTCTGATAACAATAAAGTACTAAACAGCCTTTTACCGAGCATGTCATTCAGCAGGTCGCATACGTTGATCGTTGGTGACTTTAACCATCCAGAAATAGACTGGGCAGATGAATCTTCTCCAAGAGATGAGAATCACCCAGCATCCCTGTTCTTGGAGTCTGTACGAGACTCATTTTTAATCCAGAACATCACCAAGCCAACCCATTTTAGGGGTAAACAGACCCCAAATATTCTAGATCTTGTGTTTACTAGTGAAGAATCAATGATAGATGAGCTTCGCCACGAGGCTCCGTTGGGCAAAAGCCACCACC
>NW_025942470.1:41718-44592 GCF_000764305.2 Hyalella azteca
AACCTAGAGTTTGGAAACGTTGTGTGGTCACCGAGACTTGAAAAGGACAAAAATTTAGTTGAGAGTGTTCAAAGACGTGCAACAAGGATAATACCAGGATTAAAGGGCAACTCTTATGAAGAAAGATTGAAGATTATGAAGCTTCCCAGTCTCCGTTATCGTCGCCTGCGTGGTGAACTCATTGAAGTATACAAGTATACTCATGGTTTGTACAAGGTCCCAGTAGGAGTATACAAGTATACCCATGGTTTGTACAAGGTCCCAGTAGGATTACTAGAATTTGAAACAAGAACCAGCACCAGGGGCCACCGTAATAAACTAAAAAAAACTGCGGTGCAACTTATCCAAGCGACAATATTTCTTCTCGCTTCGAGTCACCGACATGTAGAACAGCCTCCCTGAAGATATTGTTGACGCTTCGAGTATGAACGCGTTCAACAACAGACTAGACAAGGCCATGCAGCCATGCAGGAGCATATGTTTAGTCTTAAAATGCCTCGTAGCCTACGGAACAACTGAAATCTAGAAGCGATTTTAAATCTACCGTCCGTTGAAAATATTTGATCAAAGGCCAGTCTAGCCAAGAAAAGTACAAGAATGGGCGACAGGCTTTTTCGGGCCTATTCTTCAATGTCGAAGATACTATACTATACTACAGAAGGAATTGTATGAAACTCATCCCAATATACGCTTAACCTGAAACTTTGCTGACCAGGACCAAACAACCTAAACGCAATTTTTAGGCAACCGAGCTGCTCATAACGGGAGCGCTGCCGTAGCCCAAAAATTTGACTATTAAATCAGCCCAAGAGCCAATGCCAACCCTCCACATGCAATAGAAATAGTCAGCCTAACACCAGGACGCCTGTCTGTGACCACCACTGCCGTGCATCGAATGGACTATCATGATCCATTCCCTCAAAAACGTAGCCTATAACACTCTTTGACTGCAACATTATCAGCCGCAAGCCACCAGACAGATGACATCCATTGAATTAGTTCAATCAACCCACAGGAAAATAGCCTGACGTAGAATGGCCCACCATTGTCCGCCAATACACGAAAAAATTTTACACCACCCGGACGGAACGCGCCGAAGCCGTCTGTATCTGTCCCGTGTGTCGAATCAGCCTACGGTCGAACGGCCACGCGTCGTACGACGATAAATTTCGGAACAGAACTATGCTATCTGAAACCTAACCCCGGATGCTGTGAGCTAAGAGTTACATAATTTAGCGAAGCTACGGAAGTCGCTCGTCGAAGGACGATAGATTTTGGAACAGAACTATGCTTTCTGAAACCTAACCCCGGATGCTGTGAGCTAAAAGTGACCGTCTGGTGGTGCACGGCAGGATGCATGCAGTTCTACTGGCGACCCGGGCTGGTTGGTCGCAGTCCGTTGTCCGCAAGTTACAGTTCGAGCTAAAGTCAGGGTATGAAGTGATGATTCGATGCAACGTTCAGTGATGGATAGCCATTGCTCTCTGGGCTATTCGCTTCAGAATGTGGTGGCGTAAAGCTCCTGATATTGTAACCAAGATGATGTCATGGGCTGGTTACCGACGGATGGCTTAATCCGCGGCTGATTGATGGTCACCTGGAAATATGCTAGGCGTTCCTTTCAAGGCTGATTGGTGCACAAATTTGGTGGAGCACGTGTGACGGAACACAATTTTTGTGGATTATTTTTTTTAGAACATTGTTTCGCTTCTGAGTTAACTCAAGGGTTTAATTTATGTATGACTAAGCAATGCGTAAACAAATATTTATTTCATGACTGTAATATGGAATCTCGTCTAGCTGTGATATTTTTAGGATTTAGTTGTTAGTGTCTTGGGACGAGGCTGAATGTGTAGCTCCAACGTGATCGGTTGAGCTGCTCCTGGCCTGGCGACGGTGCGCGCTAGATAGTCGTGAACGATGGAGAGTTCGGTCTTTTTATAAATAGTTTAAGATTATTCAACTTTTAACTGTGATTAGTTTGCCAAATGATTAATAATATGACTTTATTGTATTGTATTATATTATCTATTTTTTTGCACTTAGAAAGTGTTTACGGTCCGCTTTGTACATTGTAAACGGGATGTTGAGGTAAGCTCATTTTGGCTGAGTTACCTCTCGCGGAGAAGTTGTGTGTGCTCAGTGTTACTGGGTTGGGGTGACACGGTTTCGACTCGAAATAGGCAAAGCCAAAATGTAAGGTTGTCAGTTTTGTGGTGCGGCTCGTACCCGTCTCCTTGCTGTCCGCTTTTGTGGTCCTCAGTAGTTTATTAGGATTCCTCGACGTTGTATCCCTGAGGCTAAGACCCTCTTTCCCGGAGCTTTTGGACCTAATAAATTGTGTGCCTAGTACAGTGGAATTATGTATCGCCCGAAGATCACCAATATAGTACGAAAAGTTCCTCGTGTTCATTCCTCCTCTCTCCAATGCAAGGGAATTTAGAGCCGGACCAAAGAGCGACTCTTTAGCCCTTGTGTTAAAACCAATACGCAAGTCACCGTCAAGTCGGCACGCTGCCATTAATCATTTCGACTTCGCGGCGGTGTTTCCGGTTACACACGGCTGCGTACCCAGGTTTAGATAGGTTCATATCAATCTTTCAATTCTCAACTGGGTTTCTATTTAAGCTATTTCCGTCATATATGAAATTCTATGCGGATATCCTGCACGAAGGCAGCAAAAAATCCCGCGAGGTAAATATTCATAAAAAGATGAGCATTCTTTACCGACACTTGTCCCGATTCAGATAATACTTCTCATCGACTCTCAGCCTCAAAATACCAAGATCTTGATGCGCATTTAGACTCCAACGTACGATCTGATGACTGGTACCTCAGCCTGAGTGTGCTGGGAATAATCAGTGGAAGCAAGGT
>NW_025942471.1:0-1242 GCF_000764305.2 Hyalella azteca
GAAGGCTACAACAAATCGATAGATATGGTCCTTATGCAATGAATGATATGCATCTCGATGTTGTAGTTCGAAAATCCTAGGAGGAGACAGTACCCCCCCCTTACAGTACCTCCCTTTTTTGCCATTTTTCAAAAATTTAACGTTTTCTTTAATTCTTTTCGAAAAATTTACATAAATAAAAGCTGTTTTTTTAGGTTTTACACATGTGTGCCAAGTTTCAAAGTGATCCGTCTGTAAATAGCCGCAATAATATTTTGGCCAGACGCTCCCCATAAAGCATTGATACTTAGGCATCTACCATGAGGTGTATTAAATAATTCATTCTCATTAAATAAAATTTAATTTTGATTCAAAAGTTCTAAGTAAATTTTTGATAAACGTTTTTATATATAATTTCATTCTACAGCAAGTACCATGTGGTGTATTAAATAATTAAATTGAATTTAATACAATTTATTTTTATTGACTTTTTACATTTAATTTTGTACACTGTAGAATTAAATTAAAATATATTCTACCCTGTAGAATTAAATTCAATTAAAAAAATAAATAACTGAATTCTCTTCAATTTACTGTAATCTAATTATTTAATACACCACCAGAGCTGGGCAGTAGCGCGCTACATGTAGTGGCCGCTACATTTTCAGTAGCGGTAGCGGCTATACATTTAAGCAATTGTAGCGGTAGTGCCCGCTACATATTTAAGTAGCGATACGAGGTTTTGCCGCTACAAGCATGATACATACTATAACATACATAAAATAAATTACAGAATAAAACTGTACGAAAGATTTTGGTGTAATGTTGTCAACCTCATCCTGTTACTAGTAACTAGTGTCAACATGTTAGTTGTTACTTGTTAAGTTGTTGCCAGTTACCACTCGTTCTTTTTCCGTGCAACCTACCAGCAGCAGCAGCGATGACAAGGAGAATGCAGATTTGCTCTTTAATGAACTCCAGAAAACACAAAATCACAGTCAAGTCAATGAAGGAGATCGACAAGTGAACAATTATTTGGAAAGTCCACTAAGCACCGCTTTACCTGCTCCTGAATCATTTCCTTGTAACCCGTTCCTTGAGATTTTCCCGTACCTGTTCCTTGAGTACAACACTCCAATCCCTTCTAGTGCTGTGGTGGAGAGGATGCTTTCCTTGGGAAAGGATATCCTAAAGCCAAAGCGTTCAAGCTTGTCGGATGTTCATTTTGAAATGCTGGTATTTTTAAAAGAAAAAGTTTAACTA
>NW_025942472.1:0-37638 GCF_000764305.2 Hyalella azteca
CTTCCTAATATTGTTTTCAAAACATAAGTACGGTATTCTAAATGGTATGTTATGCTAACCTCTAGGATAATAAACTTTCTTCTTTATGTACCTCAATTACTCTTTTATTTTACCTCAAAACTGCTCAATTGGCTCTGCCCCACCCTGTATATTGAGAGGTTGAGATTGTATTGACCTTTTAGGCAATTAGAAAGATTTTCCACCCTAATATAAGTATTCTAATTAAAATATTTAATTTTAATCTTTAAGTTTGTGAATTTAAAACTAGAAAAAAAATTGCAATTATAAGACTATTTATAAAATAATTAAATGCAGTGAATGGATATAAAATATTTGAATTGTGCACATGTTTATTTCAAAGTGTTAGCTTTCTCAGAGGGTAGAGTCTGGTAGATTTATAGGACATAAAACTGGTAGATCTATTGATAGTGCTGTGCACTGTGCTATCAGCTACCTAGGCCTATCTGTTATGTGACTCTTCAGTGTTTAGAAGATCTGCATTCCTGAAGTGTTTTTGTATATTGAAAACAGTTAAATGGTCAATATTTAGCTCATTACCTTGCTCCATACAAACTTTCCAAAGCTAATGAATAGACTTAGGTATCATTTATCAATAATCAATTAATCATTTACCCAAAAATCCTTAAGTGGTAAACACGACCTTGGCCTGTTGGCCTTTATTGAAGGCAATAAGTGCCCTTTTTAGCCATCCATTATGATCCATATGCTGTTATTGTTGATAGGCTAATTGCAACATAAAAAATTACACTTCAAAAAGACAAAAAAGCTGAAAAAATCAAAAAAATCAAATAAATCAAATAAATCATGAAAAAAATCAAAAAAATCATTGATTTTTGATTTTATCGATTTTTTTAAAAAAATCAAAAAAATCGCCAACCCTGGACTGGAAGGTGGTGTAACGTGGTGGTAGGGCTGGTTTTTTGATATGTTGTCTTATATTAACATGAGAATATATTATCTATACAGAATTCCACACTGCTCACAGCTCCCATAATGGCAGGAATTCTCTGATTGCAACTTGCAACCTGAAAGCTAAGTCCTCCTAAGGCCTACTTGGATCTAATTGGGTGTATGTAGGAACCAGAGGGGGGATAGTGAGGAAAATATCTACTCTCTAAGGTCTGAACCTCAATTGGATTTTTTTTGAGCTGTGGTTTTATGGATTTGCAAGCTGTGATTCTATTTCTTTGAGCCGTGAATTCCATAAATCACCGTGAAAAGCCACTTACGAGCGTCAAACTCATTCGCAAAGTCTGAGGGGATGGTGAGGAAGAATGGGATGGTAGGGTGCGACAGTCCAAAGTCAAAGTCATAAGTTTGAACGTTTGTTTGACCATTGATACACAACACATGCCAAGGTGCAGAGGATGCTAGCAGCATTGCCAATATATGGGTTTTTAGCACAAAGCCAGATCTGTTGCAAGGTAATTTTCAAAATCTGTTGCTGGGTAATTTTAATAAGAGAATTCTGCTAACAACTTTGATAGTATATCCCTTATTCTCCAAGTACTGCAACACTTACAGCTCAACACCATACAACACATATAAGTTGGCAGCAATTTGGCAGCCAGATGCGTGGCACCATCTATTGAGAGAGCGGTAAAGTAGTATGAGGCTTGACACGACTCTGCCACCTGGACTGCCAAGCGCCAAGAGATGGCGCTGTGCTCATACCAACAAAGCTATTGAGAAGATAGTTGGCCAAAGACTGGCCAATATCTGGAATGCATCAATGCAATAATTTCAATCCAAATGTGTCAGCAAGATCTTCTGAAGGCAAAAATTTTGCTGCTGATACATTGCCAAAGATTTTTTTTCACCCGCTTTCTGCACAGTGGAACACGTGCTGCACATGACTCCCAGCAATTGTTTTTTCCACCCAGATTTGCTTTTTTTTAACCTCTCCTGGGTTTGTCTCAGACAAATTGATGGCCGGACTTGCAGCCCATCTCACGGCCAATTTTCAAATTCAATGATCAAGTAATATCTCCCAAACTAATTAATGTAACTCAATGAAACTTGGAACACGTATTCCTTAAGACCTAATGGTGATTAATACCTTGTGAAAATTTTTAAATTTTGCCTTCATTCAAGTTATATGGCAATAAGCCAAAATTTGCAGTGATCAAGAAATTTCTCTCAAGCTACTGAACTGATTTAAATGAAATTTTGATGATACATTCCTAACTACCAAATGGTGATGTTTAGCTTGTAATGTTTTTTTTATTTTGCATTTGTTTGCAAGCTTTTTTTTTCATTTCACCTTCATTTGTGATTTAAACAGCAATACAGGCCTAAATTTGCAGTGATCAAGAAATTTTTCTAAACTACTGAAAAGATTTGAGTGATGCTCTGTATATAAATACCTATCTTCTAACAGTTATGTTTAGCAAGTGACAATTTTTTTGACTTTGCCTTTGAGTTATATTGCTATATGTATACAGATGGCTCTTGGTTAAACTGGCCAGTCAAAATGCCAGTCATTTCTCCACATATCCATGTACGGACATAGGTAACATGGAAAAAATTGTCGCAAGCTAAATATCACTGTTGGGAGGTTAGGTATAAAGTACAAAATTTCATTCAAATCTGTTCAGTACCGTAAAATGGGGTAACTTAGACCGGCGGGGTAACTTAGACCACTTTTCGTTTTTTACACCCGGTCTAAGTTACCCCAAGAGCTGGGGTAACAAAGTTCATCACTTTTTTTGAAATTACATAAAGACTATGAGAGGCAGGAGCCAGCAATTTATGGTGAGTGAAGCTAGAGTATAGACCTGTGTTTTGCATGTTTCAATTCAAGTTTAATTTAGATAGTAAAAAAATGGCATCATTTATAAAAAAAAGTGGTCTAAGTTACCCCATTTTACGGTATGTAGATGAAATTTGAAAATTTTTCCACATGCTAAACATCATCATTAGGTCTTAATAAATACATGCTCCAAGTTTCATTGAGCTGTCTTCATTAGTTTGAGAGATATTCCTTGATAATTGAAATTGCAGATTGACCGTGAGACCGGCCATGAGTTTGGCTGTAAATTTGTCCAAGACGTCCTGGGTTTCTAGTGCTGAAAGCCTGAAACTGTTAAAACTGCTAGAAAATAATGTTTCAAACGGGGTAATAATGTTTCAAACGGGGTAATAATGGATCGGCGGGGTAATAAGGTACAGTTCTCCAACATTTTGTAGAAATGTTGTACCGAAGCAGCTAATCTAATCAAAATATTGCAAAACTAAAAATAGTGGCATAAAGTTCCACATTTTTACTATCTATATAGCAAAAAGCAAGTTAAGATATCATACACTTATTAGTTACCTATTACCTTTGAAAAATCCATGGAAAAAAGTGTGGAAAGTGAGATTTTGGAGAAGTACTTCTGCTAAGGTTTGTAGCAAAAAAAAAATTGCCCTATTCAAAAATTTTATTTGCATAAGAGTTGCACACAGGTGTTGGCTTGAAAACGTGATTGACAGAATTTGCATATCTCATTCCAAAAAAAAATGGCGGCCATTTCCGCAGGACGGGGTAATAAGGGACACCCCCCCTGGGGTAATAAGGGACACCCCTAAAAATGCATTTACAGTAGAACCTCAGTTAGCAAAGGCTCCAGTTAACAAAAAAATTGATTAACAACAAAGAATATTGATTACATTAACCTTGCTCAGCAAAAAAAAAATTCACTTAACAAAAAATTAATGCATCATCAGTCATCACAAAATTGTGCATAGAATGTCATATATAGAATTGTGCACCAAGCATCATAGAATGAAAAGTAATTAACCTAAACTATGATTTATTTCTCCAAAACAAATGATGGTTGTTACTGAAACATTTCTTTTGGTTTCATGTATGTTTTTTTGTGATTTTTTATAGTGAATTCACTTAACCCAATTAAAATGGTGTGAAATTACAAGCTGTCCTGTAAGCTTACAGATACAGAAGAAATGCTATATGACTGCTACTTTCAGCTTGCAGTGGACAGTCATTGTAAATACTCAATGGCATGTTCATGGATACGGTAATATCACATCAATACTACGGTAATAAATGGATATGGTAATGTCATATCAATAACGGAAAAACAAGTATAAATCACAGAAAATGTCATTTATTCTACATCTACATCATCTAAAATAAAAGAGGAAGACTTTAGAGTATTGTACCAACAATACTGGAGTACACAATGAAGGAGTACACTCTGCATGCTTCAAACATTTTAGATTAAGTTTTATTTCAAGTGTCCCTCATTACCCTGTTCCCAGATCAATTCAATAGGCTTTTATATTTCGTCTGGCACCTTACAAATAGCATATGGAATTTTTTGGAGATGGCATGAGATAGCCCTTGCAAAGATTTTTAAAATGAGCCCAAACTCGTTTATGAAACGTTTCATTGTAAGAAGTTATTGACAAAAACTCTCAAAACTGTCCCTTATTACCCCTTTTGACGGTATTTACTCATAAGCATTTTTTGAAAAATTTCCTATATAAGTAGTAAATGATAATTAATGAAGTGCTGATTTGGACATTGAAAGTTTACTATTTAGCTGGTAAAAAACATCTTCATTGCTCTTTTACTCTTGTATTATAACACATAGAAAGGAAGTAATCAAGATTAACAAAATTATAGGCATATTTAGTATATTATTGCAAGATATTTCCACACAATCCATATGATGAGGCATCCATGCTGTATGTAAAGAGTCACATTCAAATATAACATATACCTAAAACTTGTAAAAAAAATTATCAGTAAAAATTAGTATTGGTGAAGGACATGTTATTGTCTGGGTCAGTGCAACGTAAGAGCAAGCCAGAGCGCTACGTCATAAATGATGTAACTTATACACAATCTGTGATTGGTTGGAGCTTGTTGGCAGGCTGCCCCAAGCAATGTGGATGATGTGGGGGCCTTTTTTACTCCCATTTTAATTACCATATATGGTAACTTATCCGCGAAAGGGTTAACATTATTTAACCATTGTAGATGTGATATTATCATCCATGGATATGCCGTTGAGCATTGACAACAACCTTGTTCACTGTAAGCTTCATATCGGCAGCCTTATAGCATTTCCTCTATCTGTAAGCCTACAGGACAGGGGCTTGTAATTTCACACCATTTTAATTGGGTCAAGTGAATAAACTATAAAAAAAAAGATTGTAGAAACATACCTGAAACAAGTGTATATTTTAGTGATAACCATCATATTTTTTTGCCATTTTTAGATAAATAAATTATGGTTTATGTTAATTACTTATCATTCTATGTTGCCTGGTGCACAAGTTTATCTATGATACGTATTCTATGCACAATTTTGTGATGACCAATGATGTATTAATTTTTTTTTTTGGGGTAAAATTTTTTTGCTGAGCAAGGTATATGTAATCAAAATTCTTTGTTGTTAATGTGTTTTTTTTTTTCATTAACTGTGGCCTTTGATAAGCAAGGTTCTACTGTTAATGCATTTTTAGGGGTGGGGGGTGTCCCTTATTACCCCATTGTGGAAATGGCCACCACTTTGTTTTGGATTGAGGTACAAAAATTCTCTGGATGAACTTTCAAAGCCAACACCTGTCTGCAACTTTTTTTCAAGCTAATTTTTTTTCATACAGCAAATATATATATATTTTTTTGCTACAGACCTTAGCTAAAGTACTTAAATTTCAAAGTATCACTTGTCAACATTTTTTCAGGGATTTTATAGAGCTAGTAAATGTATGACTTCTTAACTTCCTTAATGCTACATTGATAGGAAAAAAGATGAAGTTTATGCCACTATTTTTAGTTTTGCAAAATTTCAATTAGTTTAGCTGCTATAGTAACTTTTTTATGTCATGGTGGAGGACTTTCCTGATTTACCCTGTCCTTTCCTTATTACTCAGTTTGACAGTTATGCTATGGCATTAATTTGTAAAATTTTCAACTGTTTGAATTGCTAGTACTAGTGTATTGTAGGTATTATATTTTCATTGAATTTTTTTTATCTGCTTTAACGGCCCAATGGCCATTAAAAGCCTAACTGGTGATGATTTCAATAATCAATAATCAAGTATCATAATAAAATCTCATAAAATGGTGTTTGTTAATTTTAAAATTTACAGTAAACAATTAATAATGAATTGAATTATTTTTTTCAATTTTAATTATTGTATTGTATATACAGTATTATACTGAATGGTTCAACTGTGTAAGGTAAATTCAAAAAGAGAGACAATTCTTCATTGGAAAAAACTCAAAGCCTTACACAATATTCTCTACTGAACAAAATAATCAGTGAATAAAAACTTGTATTTAATGAAATGCCTTACTGACATAGCTATTCCTGCAGGTGGCATGAGGCAGTGGAAGCTGGCCTCCATCTTCGTCGCCATGCCTGCTGTTGTTCTCTGCATGATTAATGTCTACCTCTCGCATGAACATCACGAGCGTCCCCCATTCATCCCCTATGAACATATGCGAATCAGAACCAAGGTGCGTCTCAAATATCTTGCTGCAAAAAATAATGAAATTACAAAATATCTAACATTAGCTGTGATTTTTGGAAACACTTTTATGTGATCAATTTGTTTTAAATGAAATGTCAATCTATTACTACAGCTGGTCATCCAATTTTGGTCTTTATATTGCATTTAAATTCTACAGCTTGGAAATTTTATTGCTACATACCGTTCTTGTAAGTCATAATTACAAACTAATTCAAATACCATATCTCGAAATGGTTTTGTTATTATGGTTATGGTTGTCTTCAAAATTTAATTTTTCAGTTATTGCAACAGCAAAGACTTTCTGAGTAGCATCAGTAATTAGATGATGGCGCAACAAATTATTTTTTGCATAAAAGACTTTGTTACTGTACCCTGTTGCCAAAAAGATAATGCTTTGTTATGGTTGCAAAGGGTGAACTCCATTCTTGAAATCTAAGCATATTGCTGTGATCAATTTGATTTCAATTGCCGAGGAACGTATAAAAATTTGATTGGATCTATTTATCTGAACCAGTTATTCTTCATATCGCCGTTACTGATTGTATTTCGAATACAATTGTATGCTTGTTGAAGCTGTAACTTATCAAAATGAATGTTTTACTATTAAAATTTAATAATTATGTGTTTAATTACAGAGATTCCCATGGGGTGATGGGGTGAAGTCGCTGTTCCACAACCCTCACACCAATGCGCTGCCTGATGGATACGAGGATGTCGATGAACACTAAATAAGCCATTTATTTATGTCACTTGAATAATCGTTTCCATTTCTTATTTTATCATGGAAGCTAATGCCACGATAGGTATTAAAATCAGTTTCAAGTTCCATTTTCTTATTATATTTTGGAAAATGGCAGTGGTTTGTAGTGATTGACTTTGGCAGGATAGGACTATTATTGTAAATAAAAATAAGGATTGAGTGGAATAAAACTTCCTTAAATGTGAGAACTTTTTTTTTTACAGAAACATGGAAACGCTTGGAGGTATAATTGCACTAAGAATAGTGTTGTTATCAGTACGTTGCATTAAATAATGTTCAAAAATAAACTACCCTGTTCGTGAAATAGAAAATTTTTTGTAGCACTCATTCATTATGTACATGTACACATTAGCACTCATTCATTATGTACGCACCCATTCTTATCGTTTCTAACGACTACAGACATGTTCGTACATGGACGGCTCTGGTGGAAGACGAGAGAAGACTATCAGAAGGAGGAAAGTCGTGTGGCAGCCTCATTCACGGGACTGCCCAGCAGTGAGGGTCCCGCTGCGGGTTATGGGGGAACGAGGGACAGTCGAAACGATGCTATATCGACTGGATGGGAACCTCGCACTCAGGGCTGGTGATGCTTTATGAGCGCTACGATCTTAACATGTAAGGTGCCAGGACACTGTAGTGGCCCAAACTGAGTGGAGCAATGGAAACGAAAGAGCGCAAACTGTTATTAGGCGATTGAGAATGAATGAGCAGTGTTTCGATCGCAGCCTAAACCTGAGAAGAACCATGACAGTGCGTCTTTAGTTGATGCGAAGTTGCGTCGGAATAACGGCGGAGTTCCATGATCGTAACTGTTGGGTAGGGAATAGTCGATATTTCGCAACGTTTTAAGCCTCTTGCTCCTGCCGATTAGGATAAATGTAGATTTTCAACATGATAAAGACATATAGTTGAAAGATATGAAAAACATTCGTGATGTAGGGGAAATAATAAGCATGTTTTATTTTTCACAGACACCAGGTAAGCTTATGATGACGGTAATATTTATTTATTACAATGCGTAACAGTAATGTTCAAGGAGTAAAAATAACATGTTTTATTATCTTATCTTACCGCACCATGGCGGCATCCACAGATGCTACGTCATTTATGACATTTTGTCCATAGTCGTGTCATAGTCAGTCGTCAATAGTTTAATCTCGCGCTACTGTTGATCATTGGCTACTTACCGTGACTATCTCAGTATTCTGGCACCTTGTACGTTTGTGGTCGCGCGATTATAAAATTATAGCTCGTCGTGTGCGGGGGCCTAATCACATGCATCCTGTATTGTCTCACATGTTCCTCGATCTTTATCATTTGCAGCGGGGTAACACTTTTGGTCAGTGCCGTGATTCCTCGACAGTCAATGCACTATGGCTACCTCCCTTTTCTGTTGTTCTTCTCGGTCTTCAACTAAGTCACTGTCCGGGCGAAAGGGAATATACATAAATAATGACCATTACAAGTTACTCAATTACGGTGAATATATACTATTTTAAACGTTATGAGCATTTGTGGAGCGCGTTTTGAAAACTAAATTCGCGTTTTGAAGTTTCCAAGGTTCCAAAAGCTAAAAATATGAAACATTACAATAAGTCAATACTGCTAACGTCATCAGAAGATAGTAAACTAAAAATTTAAAAGCAAAGAATAGTCCACAAAAGTTCATATCTTTATAGAAAACGTTTCGGAGTCTAGCTTCATCGTCAGTTCGTAGAACCTAAAATATGTATACATAGAAGGTCACAAGTTAATACAATTGAAAGCACAGAATATAATTAGAACCTAAATTTACAAGTAATAGGGCATAAAAACCTATCTATTCACAATTTCAAGGGGATAGGAGCTCACAGCTGAATTTAAACTGGGCCTAAGCTTAAAAATGTACAATGATTCTAAGATACGCGAATCTGAAGTACCGGAGGTTGAAGCTAACACCCTAAAGTCACTGTCAGCAACAGGCACATCACAGTGATGATCACCCTAATCCTAATCATCACCTAATAACACCCTAAAGTCACTGACAGTGACTTTAGGGTGTTAGCTTCAACCTCCGGTACTTCAGATTTGCGTATCTTAGAATCATTGTACAATTTTTAAACTTAGGCCCAGTTTTAATTCAGCTGTGAGCTATCCCCTTGAAATAGTGAATAGATGGGTTTCTATGACCTATTACTTGTAAATTTAAGTTCTAATTGTGTTCTACGCTTTCAATTGTATTAACTTGTGACCTTCTATGTCGTCTATTCTGGATTCTACGAACTGACGATGGAGCTGGACTCCGAAACGTCTTCTATAAAAACATGATTTTTTGTGGACTATTCTTTGCTTTTAAATTTTTAGTCAACTTGCAATTTAAGCAGAAGATAGTAATACTGGTAGCCTTTCTTCTACATTCCTTCTTGACTGATCTAACAGAAGATTGTAGGACATAGTGGCCGTATATTGCTTGCCGGAGACTGTAGTAATCATGCGCTGGGAGTTGATGGGAATTTGATTGGGTTGGGTGCATCTCTTGTACGACGCAGGTGTCGTACAAGAGACAACACGTTTTTCAGGCACCGACAGGTTTTCAGGCACGCATGACCAGGCAAAGGAGAATTAAAAGTGAAAACGAAATTTTGGATAAATATGAAACTTATTGCGTACTTTTGGAACAATACTTCAACTGAATCAAGTTATGAATTGACATCAACTTAAATTAGAAATCCTATTACTTAGAATCTATTAAATTTCTCGATCTTTTAGTTAATCGACGGATTTAGTTGCTGTTTAAGCGAATAAAATAATTCAATAGTGATGAGAATAAACCTGTACACCACGCATCACTCTCTGGCCCTCTTGGGGGTACTATTGGCGTTCGACGCGCTTGCAGGTCCAAAAGTCGAGGTCGGAGGTTGGCGGGGAATTGTCTTGACACACCCATTTGATGTCCCCACGTTCGAGTACGGAGGAATTTTCATGCAATGATGGATGCTGTTCGAAAAGGTTGCGCAGTGGGCTGACAACGAAACGAAGTTCCATTCTGGCCGCCACTTTGGTGATGGGACGCTTTACTCATGGCGTGCTCGGCCGCATCCTGAAATAGTTCCAATTTCAGTATTAATTCGATCAAAACAGCCCAAAATTTGTATCGTGAATGATATTTATATATCAAGCATACAATTTCAATTTTTTTACGTGCTGTATATTGTTAAAGTGAATTAAATTGTTGAATTTAATTACCAATTGAGTGAAGAACAATTTTACCAATTGAGTGAATCATTAAAATACGATGAATAGTGCAGAAATTAAGTAGTATCAATAGATAATTATAACTTGCACATCGTAATTCAAGAAATTTGAATCGGGTTTTATTTACATAGTTGAATTAGGTAATATGCGTCCAAATTTACGCACGTAACTCTTGCGATAGTATTGAAGACTATTATGATTTATTCGCTGATCTACATTTAATGAATTTATACTAATACCATTGGCGCTTAGCCGTACACTAGCTCAATAAACTCCATTAAAAAGCCAAGAAGTTAGTCACTGATAAAAATCATAACCGGTGCAGGAAAAAAATGATTCCGAAAAAAATGATTCGCAGTTCGGCGGTTTAACTATTCAAATATGGTTGCTATAAACATCACTGGCACCTCAAAATGGATCAATTCTTGTCTAATGATTTGAATAAGAATAATGATTAGATTTAATATTCATCTTACGGCCATAGTAGAATTGTAATACTTCGTGCATGGCAGTGAGCAGTTCATCATGAGCTATGCCTTTGCTGTAACATCAATACCACTTAGCTAATGCATAGCCATCTTTGAGCTGATAAGTGTGACTCAATAGAATAGAAGTGTCGGCGTTGAAGAAATAGGCCCATGGCCTGTTGCCGATTTTTGAACTGTTCGTGACTTGATTCACAAGGGATCCGGCCTTTGGAACCCGATCTTTCCATAGCTGACGATTGATTGAGATAGCTGCTGGACTTATTGCCTGGTCCGTAATTTGCCAGGCATTTTAAGACTGAACATATGCTCCTGCGTAGCTTCGTCTAGTCTGTTTTTGAAGATGTTCATACTATTGTAATACTTCGTGCATGGCAGTGAGCAGTTCATCATGAGCTATGCCTTTGATGTAACATCAATTCCACTTAGCTAATGCATTGCCATCATTGAGCTGATATGTGTGATTCAATGAATTACTTATACGCTATTTTACGGTGATTGACATCAAAGTTCATTCTCCTACAGGTTCACTAAGTTAAATTCAATTTGCATTTCTTTTAGTCTAAATTTTCCTGGATCGAATTAGGCAGTGAATATAGCTCCAGCTTTCTCGTGTGAAACTCGCCGAATAATAATAGGTAATCGGCGCCTTGAGCGAGCAAAAGGCTATCGAATTGTTAAACGCCACGCGGAAAAAGAAAACTATTGGTAATTTAAGTGGAAATTTATGTTTCAACGTCGCGTTTTCGTGAATTTTCTTCCTCATCGCAGACTTTTATTTAACCGAAGCCTGCACCGGTGAACACGTCATTTAAATTATCTATTAAGTTATCTTGTTTACTGTGGGGCAGCTGTGCCGATCTATTAGGTAACAGTTCCAAATTTTAACGGTCAAAATCCGTATTCCAACTTGACATTAATACGTAAAATAAAATTTTCGTCTTATTACATTTATTGGATTCGTGTATATAACTGATCAAAAAACGTTCATTATTGAAGTACTTGAATATACTGTATAACAGCATTATTTTAATGGTTGGGAAAACAACCAAAAAAATTACTCACGTGATATTTTGAAGACTAGATCGTCTTCGTGATAACTCTAAACATTAAAAACTTGCCCAGTATCTTGTAATAAATAGACCGAATGTCATGACTAAAAATTTCAAAACCACCCATGAACGAAATTCACATTACTCTCGCGAATAAAAAAAAAACATTTAGAAAAAAATGCATTTTAATTTTTGAGGAAATTTACATCTTTTTTTTCATAGCACCCTCTCAGAAGCAAATGTAAGTAGAATAATAATTAGAATAATTGTCAATAACTGAGCCGGCAGTACTTGAATGACCTTCAATTATGGATACAACAGTTGAAACTTCATCATTTTTCACAAAATCTGAACAATAATTTCTTGACCCAGTCAGCCATTTCGTATGCATGCGATGTAAAACTTGGAATTAATTGCTACCATAATGCCCATCCTCATTATAATACTCGCTCAAGATTTTTATTTCATTAGAAGGGACTGTAGAGCTAGAGTTTATAAATTAAATTTTTCACAACATCCTACAAGTTTTCAAACCCCGGAGCTCTCACCGACAACTTTGTCATAAAAGCTCAACTTTGTGAGTACTTTTATTCGCGGAGTTCAGAGGGGCAAGGATATGAACAAAGTTATTGCGCTGGATTGTTCACGAGTGTAGTGCGTAAATTGCGCGCTGCCGGCATGGAACGAACGTTCCACAGCTCCTGTGAATGCAATATTCAGCGTGAAATATAGTAACACAAGAGTGC
Source organism: Hyalella azteca (assembly GCF_000764305.2). Taxonomy (NCBI): domain Eukaryota; kingdom Metazoa; phylum Arthropoda; class Malacostraca; order Amphipoda; family Hyalellidae; genus Hyalella; species Hyalella azteca. The sequence goes on from NW_025942472.1 coordinate 12,791, forward strand.
GAAGCCCGAAATTTTATACCGTTTCAACTTCATCTAATGAAGTTTTATAAATTTTATACCGTTTCAATCTTATCCTATGCACCGATAACAAAGAGTTGACATGGCAATAATATTTGGGAGGCACGTTTCCTTGGCACAAACGTTAAAAGAAAATAATGGCTTGGGTCAGAACTGAATGTCATAAGTTGAGTAGTTCAAATGAACTATAATGACCGTCAATTAACATCATGTGGTTCGTTTCAACGCAAATGAATAATTCATAGCGCTTTTTCATGAACTCGACCCGCAATCGACTCGTATCGTAACAGGGCATCCGGTGTCTTCCTTTTACACCCCAATATAAAAACATTCTGACGCTTGCATTGTCGACGTGGAACTCGAGCCCCAAAATTCGATTTTCCAAGCCCATTTTTTAAAGGAACCCGAGAGCTTTATTTCGGCTGCGACGATACGGGGAAAAGCTAACACTCGGTTCCTGAGGTCCAACTCGCTCGTAAAAATGACCACGCAACTTGCAAGACAACTTTTACCGCAAGTTCCGCATTTCGTTCGTACGTTAGCGCTAAAAGTTTGTTCAGTGCGAATCGCTATCGTGTTCGCAAGTTATAAATTGTCCAGCAACTTGGAGATGCGCACTTTATTGTTGGCAGACTGATTTTTTTACATTACAAGTTACTTATCGGCATGGGAAACAGGTTCCTTGTTTGAAAAGTACTTCAAGTTCGATGGGGAGCTTCGCTTTATTTGTTTCTGTAGCTCCCCTTCTGGAAACTTGATACAAGATTTGGTTCTTGGAAAGGATACGGAATCGTATTAATTTTTCTCGCCTATAGGGACATCTACTTGTTTAATTCAATTTACAGAATTTCACTATTGTAAATGACGTCATTTATCGGTGATTTGTGATTTTCTTTAAATCCTTCATCGAACTAAGGCAATTTGTGCGCAATAAATTAATTTATATCAAAATATTCATCATGTTAACTAGTGAATTAATGCATGGACACTGGCTCACAAAAATCGTTATGGGGAAATTCTGACTTCTATGGAGGTTTCAATACTAGCTATCTAATTTAGAATTAATACGTATCTTGCAATTCATTCTGCATTCCCTTTATTTCACGCATATGCTGTAAATATATAGAAGCAATTCGAGCGTGAAAACAATTCAAATCGCGTAGGATTTTCACTAGGTAAAGAAATATTTTTTCTTTTCATTGAAATTATATGAAATTTCAAACTGAGGTTAGATGAACGAATGATTAAAAACGGTTAATCTTAGTCAAGATTAATTTTAATATCATACAAAAATGAAAAATTTAACTTATTGGAGGGGTTATTTCTATGTTGAAAATTGGACCAGGATTTTCTCTAACAACAACCTTTTGGTTTAAAAATTATCAACTTTATTTTCAAATATCGGAGATTATTTTAATCGAGCAACAACTAACAATCGAGCAGATTATTTTAATCGAGCTTAGCTGCAAGCGAAACATAAAAGGAAGCTGGTTTCTTCGTATAAAACCAACTCACAATCAAAAAGATTTACAATTCCAGCAGTTTGCTCGTGCAGTTTACGAATTCGAAGATCGCATATACCTTTACGAGTTTTCAAAATATTTTCCGATATGCATGCATGTGTTCGAAAGATCATTTGTCTCCATGCCCTTTAATTTACTGAGTCAGTCTATGAGGGAAGCCGTTGCCATGGCAACGCTAACAGGCAAATCAGAGTTCTGTACTCTAGCGTTTGACGTCAATCCTTTAAAGAAAAACATCGACTTCAAAAGGACTAACGAAGCTTCTTGAGAAATGAAGAGGGATGCGTTGTTGTGCGAAGGGCAATAAATGACGGTTCTAAGGTATTTAGGTTTCACCATCTGCATATGAGTTCTCGAAAATGACTCAAATATAACATTTTTCAATTACATTGAGGAAAATTCAGCAACGAAACTGAATAATTCTCCATCCTCAAAACTGGACGCTTCTCCATGGATTTTTCTCTATCCTAACTACCTGTCGAATGTTTCCCTATCCTTAATATTCAACTATACGTCTTTAGTAAACCAATTATTCACGATCTGCAACTTACCATACACCAATTACTTACTTAAAAATAGTTATAATACTTCACCGAATTCGTTTCCAATTTCCCAATGTTTTACGATAAAGAACCCATACCATCTCACTACTGAAAAATATTCAAAGCACAACCAAAGTCCTAATATTTTTCAAAAGTTCAAACATGATTATATTTTAGACTCGATGAATTTCAGAACACGTTTGCTTCACATTTAATAAATACCAGCAACACTAGGAAGCCAAGAACACTCAGAATTCTTTGATGAAGATACAAGCTCATGCATCGCCGAGGCGCCGCTTTGATGTTCTCTTCAAAGCGGCGCTGAGCGTCTCGATCAGTTTGTGCAAACCGAGTACCGCGGCCGCAGAATTTCTCAGCTTCCAGTACAAATGAACTTAAATTGCACTCAACCATTGAGATAATTTACTTAGGTCACGTTGCAGGTAATTGAATTTGAAGCTACATACCTTTGGAGGTAGTACATTGATTTGCACAAGTTAGTCTATCTACAAAATCTTTTTCAGTCGCCAATTATGTTTATTGGTTTCTGAATTCTCTACTTCTTTTCCTTTTTCAATCACACACACACACACACACACACTTTTAATCTATCGCCTTATCCTTTTCCCTCCAGTCACTCCGGTCCTTTCCTCGTCCACTCAAAAGCTTTTTCATTATCCTGTTCAGTGCCACACGAGGCTCTTCCTCGTCTCCTGACACTGTTATTTGAATCAATGACTATTTGATGGTCCCATAGCATTGAATTACAATGCAGTTATTCGCTCGCGGGACGCGTAATGGCGTATTTTCCTTCGGTGTGGCTCCCTCTTTCCGTCCCTGCTCTATCTCAGGCGCTATAGAACTCACGAAATGCGCCCAATGGACAAAATTTAGAGCAGCAACGAGCTACAAAAATCCCTGACTGTTCTACTACAAGAGTTTCGTGTTCTTTAGTGACTTATGGACAAATTTGGACTCGACTCCGAGCTCAATGAGAACGATTCGGTCGCTTCAACTCAGCTCGATGTCCCTTATTTAGAGCCCTACGAACTAGACCAACTAAGGAATACCTTAAATTTTCCGGCCGAAATTTAGTAACCGTAGCCATGATGCTCGTTTCATTGCAGGAGGTTTGACTTTAGGAGTATAACACTATTCCAAAAAATTATTGTATTTAGGGGAACACATTTTAAGAAAACTACATACATGCTTTGGTTAATACAGTAAAATTTTACGTAAATTAGAAAATAAGGCTTGCACGCCATTTATGTAATAATGCACGCATATTTAAATCAAATCTGCGACAACAGTTATCAAAAATTCCTTTTCATAATTTTAGAATCACTTTGTACATTTCTATGCCCGATGATTATGCATAAAATTTGAATTTTCATCGAGATTACAAGCCACGGACAACATTAAGGCAGAACTTGATCACACCTCATAGCCTCGTCGTATATTGAGCAGCTGCAACGTGGAATGCCCACTGCAGACGCGCTCTTTCGTCTTGTTGCAGCGCCAAAATGCAGTTTTTATGACAAACTTCAGATGTAACAGAGCACTTACGATTTGATTGCACGTTGTTTCTTCCATGTTGTGTGCTGTACGAGTGTGATGGTAATATCCCGTAACTTAATACGACCAACAAAATACCAGATTCAGTGCACTGCGCTTGTTAGCCAAACAAACATTTGGATGAGGATACTGGTTTCTTAAATTAAGTTCTGGCTTATTAGGAATATGTAGACAAAACTGAAATTCACCGTGTTGCAAGGGGTGAAATATACCAAAATTTTTGTGCATAAGGTGACGATAGCAAACTACAGTTAACTACACTCCCGAAGAGAGTTCCCTGTAAAATTTCGTCAGAATAAGCTCGCTGCAGACGCCATTTCTATCTCACTGATCCCGCAATTTTTCACGTCAGTCCGGCTGTTACCGAGTCTCTCTTTACACAAAAGTTGCAATTTTTCCTCGATGGCTCGTACATAAATCGCCTGTCAATTGGCCACTCAGCGCTCCATGAGGCGACCGACTGTATTGTACATGACGCGAGGATCCCAGACGACGTCTTTCTTGGGGACTCGGAATGCCTCTTAAGCAGCGCGAAATGTTCTTTAAAAAATTCACACCATGAATTATAATGCATGGGTGATCGTAAATCCAATGAGCGTTCAGTGCCGCATTCTCAAAAAAATGTAGTCTATAATGGTAGAACAATTTTGACACCAAACCCAAAATTTTTACAATTCAAATCATCAGCGACTGATATCTCATGTTCATGACAAATCGATACGATATCGCAATCCTCGTACGCTATAAACTTTGAGGCCACGTAGAAAAGGTTCGAAGTCGATGTTTCATGGTTAATGGGAACATGGTGGTATAATTTGAATTTCAGTTCTTCGATGGCAGCATTAGTTTGATAACAGAGTGAAAAAACCGCAGTATTTTCAGTATTAATTTGATAATTCATTTTTCAAAATAATTGGACCAAGTCAGACCACAAGTGACTAAGCATAGAGGCGCTACTGGACAAGAGCAATAAAATGCTTAGCTTTGTTTCTTTGATGACTTACAAATTCATCTAATTTCAAAGCCAGGTTTGACAATTTAAATGGAATTGTTCGTACATATACTATATCGGCTTAAGGGTGTAAAAATAATATTTATTTGCGTATTAGGCTTGTATAATAGAACCCGAAATTGAATTCTGTCACCCGTAAGGCAGCCTGGCATCAAGTCTTGTATTAAATTCCATAGACGCTGCGAGAAATTGCTGAACGAAGCTGGCGGCAGCGATAGCATTCTTACTGTTCATATTTTTTGCCGGACGAAAGAAAAGGTTTTTGAAAATATATCAATTTTTTGGTAAATTTTCAGGTCATGCAAGTTCTGTTTACTCAGCGAACTGATCAACTGACAAAATTTGTAAACACTTCTCAATTGACCACACTTCCTTATGTACGTATACAATTCAAGTATATATGTTTAATAATATTCAGAACTGAATCATTATATATATTAGCATTAGTCTGATAATGCCAAACCCTCAGAATAAATCGCAAAGCTCTATTCGTGCCAGAAAAAAATCCCTGGATTAGTTTCGTTTTAGCTTCAAATTTCCATCATTTCTGCTCACGAGATTTTTGCCAGCTTTTATTCCACTCAAGATTTATTTCCCGCGCTCGGCAACTTGGTCTAGCTATTTTCCCGTCCTCATTTGAACGAGAATATTTGTTCAGTTCATCAAGCCATTTTTCAGGCCGTCATTTCTAAGGCCTCACCATTCAGGCAAGGTTTGCTCCGAAAATTGCATATAAATTTTCCGGACAGAACGCTTCCTTGGCGATAAAATTCCCAGTTTCTGTCGAATAATATCGCCATGAAAGTGTAGAATTCCTGTAATAATGAATAAAAATAGCCAATAATTTAAATTTAAAGCTCTTCTATAATAATATATATATTTTAATATTGGGGCTAAAATTCTAGCATCAGTTTAGAAGCATACCCACAATCAACTTCTCTGCAGCAGTATATATACCTTCTCTGCAGCAATCACCTTCTCTGCAACAATCACCTTCTCTGCAACAATCACCTTCTCTGCAGCAATCACCTTCTCTGCAGCGGTACCTTCTCTGCAGCAATCACCTTCTCTGCAGCAATCACCTTCTCTGCAGCAGTACCTTCTCTGCAGCAATCACCTTCTCTGCAGCAGTACCTTCTCTGCAGCAATCACCTTCTCTGCAGCAGTACCTTCTCTGCAGCAGTACCTTCTCTGCAGCAGTACCTTCTCTGCAGCAATCACCTCCTCTGCAGCAATCACCTTCTCTGCAGCAGTACCTTCTCTGCAGCAGTACCTTCTCTGCAGCAATCACCTCCTCTGCAGCAATCACCTTCTCTGCAGCAATCACCTCTGCAGCAATCACCTTCTCTGCAGCAGTACCTTCTCTGCTGCAGTACCTTCTCTGCAGCAATCATCTTCTCTGCAACAATCACCTTCTCTGCAACAATCACCTTCCCTGCAGCAATCACCTTCTCTGCAGCAATCACCTCTGCAGCAATCACCTTCTCTGCAGCAATCACCTTCTCTGCAGCATCATCACCTCTGCAGCACCATCTTAAGGTGTAGCTGCAGACCCCCAACAAGGAGCCCCGCGTATCGACAGCATCGACAGGCCGTGACAGCCGTGCGCTCTTGTGTCATCAGCTCGCCAACAGCCCTCCTCGATTACATTCCTTATTATTTTTATGCCAAACTAATTCAAAAATATCGTCCCGATAGACAGTCCTTCAAAGGCACGTAGCGCTGCTGCACGTTCCGATATTAGGGTGATTTTTAAATTAAGTATATAATTGCAATGATTAAATCGATAAAGTTATCAAACGAGAAAATTTTCCGTACGATCGACATACACTAATCTCTCCTTAAGCATCGAAAAACGTAATTCTTGAATTAATTCTAAGTAAGAGTCTCATTTCAAAATTTTATCTCCACTAAAAAAAGTAATTTCCAACATTATTATTTTAATTATCCTATCAAATATTATTGTTACATTAGAAGCCTTGCTTATCTCTGGGCTTTATGTCGTTAGCCAAGATTTATTGTACATTTCAAACGAATACGACTTGCCTTCTAGCATTTGTTCTAAGTGAAGGCAAGATCTACCGGAAAAAAATCCCAAGAGATAAATGATTCGATGCCGAAAATTTCAATGCACAAGAAGTTAGCCGTTGATGAGATTGCAGGGGATAGGTCGGTCATTTTTGGCTAGTTGGAATTTTTTGCTTCATTGCCCTAATGTCTAAAAAATTTTTTTCTCAAGAATCGTTGGAGAAGATCCGCTGGCAGTGCGGCTGATCAAAAGAAACCAGATCGAGACTTGCTGATCTAATGACGAGAAAAAATTCCCGCAAAAGATTGTTTGAGAAGTAATTGAGGTCTCATTGGATGGCCTGAGTAAGTGGAAAAGTGGCATATTGGGAGCAATCATTGTAGATTAATTAGTGAGTAAAATGATTACAGAATTTATTACCACCAGGAAGGACATTCAATTCTGCTTCTCAATAACTTTATTACTAATGGTAGACGTATAGTGTGTGTTCTGAACGAGTACTGAATGTGTAACGAGACGCGAAAACAACGGAAACAAAGGATTTATATTCGTGTATTAAAATGAACAAGACACGAATGTTTTACGAGTTTTACACGAGTTTTAATGACAGTATTATAGCTCATATCAAAATAATTGTTGGAAATTTTCTCACAATGTGTACATAATGATTTTAGTATGTATTTTCGGCATTTTAGAAGGAATTTTATCATTTTAGTTGGCATTTACTATGATCACAGTATTAGATATTCCAGAAACGATGGCCAGCCGTACACATCGGGGCTCGATTTCAAATTAGGGACAGCGGGCGGAAGACGCTGAAAGCGCGCGTCCCGAAGGAGAAGGTCGGGGCGACGCCGCTGTTGTTGTGGATCATCGCTGACAGCCAGGAAACCTACAGCCAAATTTATGACATTTGTGGCTAGCATGGCCGGGTCTCGGAGACTCGTGCAGGCAGGATCATGTTGGGTCTAAGTGCATGGCATGGTCGAGCTCTGAAGAGGAGAGATACAAGAGATCTACGAACTGGAGTGAGATTAGATGTAAAGAAGTTGAAGATCTGAGGGCTGGATGTGCGCTGAAGAAATGGTACAAGAAAGTGTTAGAGAGATCTGAGGGCTGGATATGTCCAGGGGGTAATGGTGCAAGAGGATGTTGAAGATTTTAGGACTGTAGATCCGCAGAAGAGACGAGCACGAAAGGATGTTGGAGATTTGATGGCTGAAGAAATTTGATGCCCAGAAGAAATAGCTAAAGTGGATGTTGCACATCAGAGGGCTGGATAAGTGCGGGAGCAAAGGCCAAGAGAGAATGTTGTATATCCAAAGGCGGAAGACGTATCCTGCATCCAAAGGCTGATCGTGTAGATGTAAAGAATAAAAATTCCTATAATGATATTCGATATATGTGGGCTGTTACCGCAATAGAGAACCGTGCGCAACGTTGTAGGAGAACAGAAGGTTGGAGACTCGAAGAGGGATAGTTTTTTTACTGCCTTATCACCAGTATTGGTTCGACTTTCTTACAGGTTGCGTTTTGAATTCGGTACCAAAAGATGATTTAACCATTTGGGTTATTTGTTGCTGCTAAATGTTATTTTCACAATGCCTAATTCTATTAACATCAGGCCTTTTATTGCCTCAAGTGTCAGAACTTACGTACTTCATTTAGAAACATTACATGGTTACTTAAACTAAAGCAGTTGGATTTATATTGCCAAAAGTAGGGGCACCAACAAAATAAGTAAGTACATGTGAAAACAGGTCGCGAAATGAGAATATAACCAAATAATCTTGCATAAAATTCATTATTGCGCTAAGTTTTTATAATATTGAACGGGAATGTTATTCAACAGCAAAGTTAAAGGAAAATTTTATAATTTTTTATAATTTTATACATTTAGGCATGATAAATATGCTTATATAGTAAATTTTCATTTTTATTATCTATATATATATATTAAAAATGCACACAATTAAATTAAAACACAATTTTGGAAACAAGTGAGGTTCGCAGAAATCGAGGAAAGCCGATGTTTCTAACAACCCCGCGACGCCGTAGCGATAATGACATTTGCTACTTTATCGACGATTTTTATTGTCATTTCGGAGTATTAACGAGCCTATAAAGGCCTTGCAATAAATTGATCCTATAATTTATTAAGGAAGGCAACAACTCACTGCATGAATCCTGATAAGGAACTAGTCGACTAAGATTAACGTGCCTCATGAATCCGCGAGGTCAATTCAAAACTCGATCTTCCATTGGAAACTCTGAGCGTGTCACGGTGGCATCTCAGAGAAAATTACTTAAAAAATGAATTCTGGTCCAGATTTGATGAGACTGTAATCGCATCAAGCGCGGCAGCCTCGAGTCTTGAAGATGTCATTAAGATCTTACCGGCAAAAAAGAAAGGGAATTTTGTCGCGTCTGCGCTCAGTAAATATAATCTCCTTAAAAGTCTTAAGAACTCTTAGCTTCAAATATAAAGTGTCGTGAGATTGAGGCGGTAATGTAAGAGATTACTGCTGTCTTGGAGACGCCGCTCATTCGGTTAGTGTTGAGGGGGAGCTGTGTTATTTGAGAACATATGACATTTCATTGTATCGAGTATATGAATGGGTTGAAAAATGCTCAGTAATTATGGTAATGAATTTAATAGTTGAAATTATGTTCTAATAGCTTGAGATTGCGAACTCATATACTTAGGATTATAGTGCGTGGAAGACGGAATTAAAAATTTGTTTTTATTTCACAATTGAATTTGAAAAACTAACCTGAATTTCACACATTACACGCAAATCACTGGCTGTTTTCATGCATGTACTTGAAATCTAACATGTCCTTGAAGAATGTATATCTATCAATAAGAATTTAATGGATAGCGCTGATGTTCACAAACAAAGCTCCCAGCCTCTAGAGTGAGAGATCTAAAAGCCGGTGGTCCATAGTTAAACAGCCTAAAAGCATTTACTATCCATCTCTTAAATCTCAATGGGCTTTTTTATAAAAAAGCTCAAACCAAAATGTTTGACAGTGGGGCTGCTATAACTGCTTGGGTTTGTAACGTAGCAGTGGAATATATTAGTTAATCACTAGGATTTTTCAACTACTTGAAAGTAATGAAAATTCACCATAAAAATTGTCTTTAACATGCAAACTTGCATGTTAACATTGCGTAAACTTTAAACATTGAAAAATATATTTAACTTTTACATTTTTCTCCATAGAGAGGTTCACTCAAGATAACAAAATTTTCCGATTTTCGACGAAAGAATTTAGAATTAAGAAATCCATTTCTCCCAAATTTCGCCTATGCGCAGCTCAAGTAAACTGAATTGGAGATATTCAGCAGCCATTCGCCGGCCGGCCTCTACACGACCGTGGTTCGGTCACCGTCCGACCCTGATTCGGTTCCAGTTCCTTGTAGGGTAGCTCTCTACAAGGCTCATGGCTGCCAGTATTCTAATTGCCCCTTAAATTCATTGTGATCCCTAAATTGGGTTTGTCCTCAGAAACTGGCTCCCTTTAACTCCGCTGATTAGCGCCATCTCACGGCAACGGCCCGGAATCGGAAACGTTCTTTTCAATTCCGCCGATCTGAGGAGCAGGTCGAGTTTATTGTCGGATGTCATTTTGAGAAGAAAATTACGAGCCGCTTTTTAAGGTGGGAGTTTATCATGAATAAGAAAATGGAGCTCGTACAATTAAAAATGTTTCCGAAAATTATGCGTTTTCTCACGACGTCGCTCAATTCTGGACTTGACTTAACAACAGTACACGGAAATTCCCACGTTTACATGCATTTGATCATGAAATATTTTGAATATATATAAAATTATTTGATAAAATATTGAACATAAGCAACTATTATGGATACCTATTTTCCAGAAAATACACGTTTTTTTCCGGCCTTAGGTTCTCGTGTAAATTTTCGATTTTATAGATTTTATGTAATGCTCAACATGTCATGTTTTCAGCAAAATTTCTTGCAGATCCAAACCAAATATTTGCATGATTATTATATTCCTTTCTATGACTGCCTAAAAATGTATTTTGTCGACTCCCAATTAAGCTGAACTCCGTGCTGGGCTAATACAGGCAAGAAATTGTTTTAAACGATATTTTTCAAACGATTTGACTCGCCTAAATCAAATACCTGCAAAACTTCAGTAAACCATTTCAGGTACGAAATCAACAGACAAAATTAAATTAAATTCATCTATTCTGCCCGTTGATCCAATCAAGCAATCACGACGTTTCCAAATTTTTTTAATCCATTTTGGGCTCGCAAATCAATTCAGATAAAATCCAGTACCATTTATTTTTTTCTCTCATCGCTTGATAACGACTGCAACTAGCAGAAATTAACGTTCATCCGACTTTATCAGTGAATATCTTCCAGCTTATCATACATTTCATATGGTCCTCAACGTGGTATTTAGCATTATTATTGATTTGAAAACGAATACTTAATATCCCTATGCGTCCAAATAAGGGTAAAACTATTTGAAAAGTTACACAAATTAAATCGAATGGACCTAATCAATCGCATTCAATTTCTGGAAGAAGCACATCCCCACTGAGAATATTCATTAAAAGTTGACCAGGGGAATATTACATTTATATCAAATTAATTTATTACATATTCTTCAGCGAGCCATAAATTTCCCTTAAAGCTGTTTGCATGCCAAGTAGACATTTTGCCTATTGTAAAACAAAAAATTGTATGTTATGTAAAGAATAATTTAATATAACCTCGCATTCATTACATTCTTATTGTAAACGCCTAAACACCAAATCTATCATATGTTAGGCATCTCCAAAAATACATAATAGTTAATGAAACGACCAAATTAACACGGTTTCACGAAACTCGAGAAAGCGAACAAATAATTCTAGTTTGTTGGTTTAATCGTTTTTGAATATAGTAAATTAAGCGATAACTGTCTCAGATGAAGATGCATCACCACTAAACTCGATTAAGTATATTAATTTCACACCTGCGGTATAGCTGTAATAATTTTAGGTATTCTGGTATAGTCATTTCTTAATTTTGTATTTAACCGATAACTGACGCAAATAAATGTGTATCTACACCAAATTCTAAACATAGTTCCACAGCCACCGTCCAACTCAGTTCTTTCTTGTGGTTCTCTTCCATTTTGGCACTCTTTCTCAACTCCTGTTTGATGGTTTCCTCCATTTCGGCCTTAAAGACAGAAAACATGATGATTGACTTCAAAGTTCATTCTCCTACAGGTTCACTAACTTAGATTCAATTAGCATTTCTTTTAGTCTGAAGTTTCCTGGATCGAAATAGGCAGCGAATTTAGCTCCAGCTTTCTCGTATGAAACTCGCCGAATAATAAGAGGAAGGCGGCGTCTTACGCGAGCGAAAGGCTATCGAATTGTTATACGCAACACGGAAAAAGAAAACTACTGATAATTTCATTGTAAATTCATGTTTCAACGTCGCGTTTTCGTGAATTTTCTTCCTCATCGCAGACTTTTATTTAACCGAAGCCTGCGCCGGTGAACACGTCATCTAAATTATATATAATAAGTTATCTTGTTTATTGTGGGACAGTTGTGCCCATGGTTGAATTAATACTTGAATATACTGTATTATAGCTTTATTTTAATGGTAAGGGAAAACAACCTCTTCTTGAGGTATGAGTATACCAACAAAATTACTCACGTGATATTTTAAAGACTAGATCGTATTCGTGATAACTCAAAACGTTAAAAACTTACCGAGTATCTTGTAATAAATAGACCGAATGTCATGACTAAAAATTTCAGAACCACCCACGAACGAAATTTACACTATTCTCGCGAAAAAAAAAACATTTTAGAAAGAAATGCATCTAAAATTGTGAGGAAATTTACCTCTTTTTCACAATACCCTCTCAGAAGCAAATGTACGTAGAATCATGATTAGAATCATAATTAGAATAATTGTCAATAGCTGAGCCGACAGTACTTGAATGACCTTCAATTAAGTATACTACAGTTGAAACTTCATCACTTTGCACAAAATCTGAACAATAATTTCCTAACCCAGTCAGCCATTTCGTATGCATGCGATGTAAAACTTGGAATTAATTGCTACCATAATGCCCATCCTCATTATAATACTCGCTCAAGATTTTTAGCTGCTCATGTTGCTGGTGCAGCTGTGAAGGCAGCTTTACTTTGCCGCAGCAGCTGTAATGTTGTCGCTGCCGCTCTATACTTTGCTGCTGGTCAGTGCGCGGCTGCAGCGAATATAGATGCAAACATAAGTAAATAACTAAGAAAACAGAAAATATTCCTAATGATATTAGCGTGAAGTTCGTAGTTAAATAAGTATATCTCTTCACAATACAAGCTAACATGACATAACAATCGAAGTTGCGTCATTTCGCCCAATAATAATTTTTTGGTCGGATACATAAAGTGACCAAGCTTTTGTCTTAGCATCTATAAATATCGAACGTTAAATTCCATTGATAGGGGTTCTTGTCTTGGATTTTACATCAGATCATGCCTGATTTTTCGCTCTTTTTTGTGCAAAATCGTCATGTGCAGTTAGCTGATTTTCACATCCAAAATATACTGACGCTTCGTTACGTTGCTCATTTACGCTAAATAGGCACGGCAAGAATAAAAAGAATTTTACCTACCAACGTGCAATGAGCATCAACGATTCTTATGAATACTATACAAAAGGCTCTATATTTCAAAAGTTTCAATTATGAAAAAATTCTGTCGTTATCAATTAATATTAGCGCAAGATCGAGATACCGGCCACAAAAATTTCCAACACAAAAAATACCCAAGCGCTTCATATTGATCATAACACATATAAGGAAATGAAGAAAAACAAGTAACCAATTTACAAGAACTTCATGCAGTTATTGCTAATGTTTGGCAATTATATTTATCCGCGATTGTTACCAATTACATCATTTCGGTAAATTCAAGTGTAAAACACAGGGCAGTGCCTCTTAAAAATAAACAACATAGTACGAGTACATTGAATTTATTCATCGTAATAATACAATGGAAAATTTAGTTAACCCAAAACAGTTGACCTGAATAGTTTGTCTTGTGAATAGTTTTGTTATAAAGTTGAAGACTTCCTAATTCTCACTATTATATTTACCTCTTTTCGAGATCTTTAATCACTTCTACTTTGCGTAACCTTAACGGGAGAAATATCGAAAAATGGGAGAAAATTATAGCGTTATAAGTAATTAATAACTAGGAGACACGCGCGCGGTGGCAAAGTAGAAGTGATTAAAGATCTCGAAAAGAGGTAAATAATAGTGAGAATTAGGAAGTCTTCAACTTTATAACAAAACTATTCACAAGCCAAACTATTCAGACCGAAAATAACACGAGCTTCAATTTCCTGGAATTTTAGCATATAGAGCACCTTTTATACAACATAAATTCGTTCTTTGTATCAATTTATCAATTCGGGCATCATCGCTTTTAGTTGCATATACCATTAATTTTGTTCGCAGATATCGCCTAGTGAGAACGAGCCTCTATACAGGAGATGCGATCACGTCGTTGGCAGAAAGACATGCACCTCAAGTTCTGGTGGTTGCGATGTAGGCTTCAAATGGCCGCCTTGCTGATGATTCTCAGGACTTTTAGTGCCCATAAAAACGTCTTAAACGTCGCACCAATTAGATAGCGTGCCTGCAAACACGCGCTTACAACCCCGCGACAAACTCAACCTTCCGACACTTGCGCTAAACTCGAAAAACTAAGTGACGTGTTGAATATGCTTGGGAGGTTCGCATGGCTTCCACGGGAAACTCGGGAATGCTTTGCAAGAAGTTGTTGAGCGTGAAGTGAAATGACATTTTAAGGATGCAACATTTAGAGATCATTTAAAGATCATAGAAGAGATGCAACATTTACATAAAATATCAAAAACATAACGAATGAACCATCTCCTAAAGGTTTCGCAAAACGATTTGGAATTTCGTTTTATGTATCACGATGTTAAATACGCTAATCGGGATTAATACTCCTATCTGCCACGCCAAACTGGGTAAAGATAACCTACAAAAGGTCTAAAGTGCAGGGCCATTTTGAAAAGTTTCTGGAATTCCTCCGAGGGCAGGGGCAAAAGTTTATCAATAAAATTTGCAAATGACTATAATATTTAAATACGCGGTAATACTTTAGATTAAGTGCATCCAAAAAAGGTGTTTTTTTAATTATATGTTTTTTGGGGTGTAGATTAAGAATCTGAAATGAATATGCTTGGGAGGTTCGCATGGCTTCCACGGGAAACTCGGGAATGCTTTGCAAGAAGTTGTCGAGTGTAAAGTGAAATGATACTTTAAGGATGAAGAAGAGATGCAACTTTCACAAAAAAAATCGATAATGTAACGTTATATCCCAGACTTTTTCAAAGCGATTTGGAATTTCGTTATATAGATAGTCATGAATTAAATACGCGAATCGGGATTAATTATCCTGGGTTAGGATGACCTAAACAAGGGCTAAAGTGTAGAGCTATTTTGAAAAGTTTCTTGAATTCCTTCATGGGCAGGTTCTGAAATTCACCACTAAAATTCGTAAATGACTATAATATTAAAATACACCGTTTGTCGTCTATCCGGTATGCTAAGGTCAGGCATACATCGAGCGGGTATGATGGGCTATTTTTGGCTAATATATATATATACGATAGGGCTAATATAATTTTTATTAGGGCAAATATAATGTATATGGTGTTAATATAATATATAATGTGGTGATATAATGTCCGTATTTCAGTACATACCAGCAGATTGACCAAACGATGATCGAAAAATAAATACTTGCAAATTCTATTTCTGTTCTTTCCAATTAATTAAGAGAAGATCATGCCAACCCGAATTTAGCATGAAACACGCATTTACCTTCCTTTTTGACTTGAAAGGAAACTCGAAGTTTCATTTCTGAAAATTACTCTAATCTAATAAAGTAAAAACCACCTTGTTAATATTTTCAACTAATAGTCCTCCCTCCTTTTTTCCAACATACTATTATATCGCTAGAAATATATTAAATCTTGTATCCACATCAAACAATGAAACAATAAGTTTCATCAAACAATAAACGCCTCCACGCCCATGATTCAAACACACGAACACTACACTTCAACAAAGGTAAAATATATTTATCCATTTGCTTAAGCTAAGAACTATTATTTTCCCAAGAAATACCATCTTTCTTAAACTTCTCTTGATCAATTCAGGATTTTTATTTATCGCTTCACAAAAATTTATTGAAGCACATCAGTAAACCTCGACTTGGGATGATTGATCTGGAAAACTCAATAATAAATTCAAGAATATTTCGAAATTTTCTTCAAAATATGGAAAATAATTATAAAATTGCTCTAAATGTAGTGATAAAACCAACATAAGCACTTATATTCAGTGTAAGTTATGCGTTTTCGTGTTCTCTAACTGAATTTATAGATAAATTTTCCACAAATCAAAGGGCGCTGAAACGACGTTAAATCAACGAAACGACGTTTAATTACACGTTGATTCAATAGAACAACATTTTTTTCAATGTTGATTAGATAAAAACTTTTAATTTAACGTTGATTCGACGAAACAGCATTTAATTTAATGTTGATTCGACGAAAACAACGTTTAATTCAACATTGATTCAACAAAACAGCATTTGATTTAATGTTGATTCGACGAAAACAACGTTTAATTCAACATTGAGTCAATAATACAGCATTTAATTTAATGCTGATTCGACAGAAACGAAGTTTAATTCAACATTGAGTCAATAATACAGCATTTAATTTAATACTGTTTCGACGAAAATGACTTTTAATTCAACGTTGATGCAACAAAACAGCATTAATTTAATGTTGATTCGACGAAAACAACGTTTAATTCAACATCAGATCATTCAGATGGCTGGTGGGTTGGCTGGCTACTACGGACACCGCGGGGCATATCTCATACAAAGCCGACGAGGTGCCATTTCAATGTTGATTTCACCGCTCCTCAAACGAAATTTATTGTTTGATTGCGTCTACCAGCATTTATTCACAACAATTTGATAAATATGAGCGATTCGTGTAATCAATATTTAGAATTTAGTGTTTTAAATAGTTAAAAATTTCAAGTGATTAAGGAAGTTAGTTGATCGTTCCTGTCTTATGACCGGGATAGCAGACGACAAAACCAAAAATTCAATTCATATTGAAGTATGGTATTCAACTTTTTATTTAGAGTTGCTTGAATTAATTATTCAAGCAACGAAATCTCACGAATATCTATCAATCAATAAAGACCGTTTTTTTATAAGCAAATCGAATAGAAATTATGTTCGATTCTTCGGTCTTGAGCTCTCGATTTGAAATTACCGTCCATGACCATTGAGGTACCAAGCTGAACATTAAATATATCAATAGAAATATCACTGAAATTTTCACTGAAACATGCTTCAAAATACAGCAATAAAGTTTTTTATCACTTACCAAATATCTTGTTATGGATCCAATACTATGAAACATTATGCACTTTAACTCCAGAATTATCGAAACTCCGACATCTTGGATGGCTCCCGGTGCTTAACTGGAAACAACTTTTTCTAGCCGCAATAAGTGTCACGCTGTTTTAAGAATTAAGTTTAACTCAGTAGCATCATTTATATTATTTGATTTCAATCATTTTCATCAGCCATTCTAATATTAGTTTCAAAAAGCATACGTTACGATAATTAATGACATCAAAATTAATGAATTTTATATAATAAAAACCATTTATACTTAAAAGAAAGGCCTTTTTATGTAATTTTTAAAATTTAAAACGCAACAATAATACTTTATGCGTGAGTTTTTATGAAAAGCCTGTAAATCTACGCCCATCACATTAAAAGAATCCCTGAATTCTTCACTCATGCAGTGCCCGCTATCACCTGTCTTCCGAGGAGAGGAAAACATTTTCTACCAAATTAATCAAACTGCTATGTATTTAAACACGAGGAACAGCACTTCCAAAGGAAATGTAATGAAAATACTTGATTCATCTCTGTGTAAAGATCTTTGATTACAAGGTTTAGCACCGGATTTAACGATGTAAGTAAAAAATTCATTCATAATTGTTGGGAGCAAACAAACACTTTTTCATAAGGTATTGATTTTGTAAGTAGGACAATGTTACAAATAATCTTCTGTAAGTGCAACCCATCCGCTTATTTAGATTTTTCTATCGATAGTTTTCAAGAATAAAGCATAAAACCTTTCACAATCGATTCCTGGAATTAATTCATTTACATTTTAACTTATGTAACCCCATACGAGTATATCTTACATTCAGTACCCGTCCTTAAGTTTATACATAAAGGCAGGTCTATGCTATGCTAGAGGCGGAAGTGATCCACCCTCCTTTAGTTATTGCTCTACATTTCCATGCAGAGAGCAGCGAGATCTACATGCATAAACTGTCTGTTCAGTTACGATGTAGTGGGCCGTTCAGGAGGTCTAGCCCTGCCGTTGTAATGAACCTAAAAGTCTTGTAGGTCTCAAACAAAGGTTGGCTAGATTAATGTAGCTTTATTCAACAAAATTATCACATGAAAAGAGAAGACATTCAAAAATGAACACCAGCATGTTCCTAACACAATACACTGAAATTTATAGACAAATTCCACATCAGCCGTCCACTCACGAGTTCATTACTGTTCCAGAAGTTAATACGACGAGAATCAATAACTCGAAAATACGACAATTGTCGGTAATGGGTTTTGTATGAAAAATCCGAAGAAATTAATGAACTTTCTCAAATAAATAATAGATCATAAGTCCTAAAGACTGGGTTATTTTAATGATTCTCATATATGTGTTCTCAGTAGATAATGTGTCAGTCAATTATATCAAGGCACAAATGACAACATGCATGAGTCAAATTACGAGTCCCACAAAATTATAACCGACAAAATGCTATGGAGACTTCAATTACGAGGTATGGTCTGACATATTAAATAATGCGGTTACGAAATTAGGACAGAATAATGCCATGAAGACATCAATTTCGGTTCAATTGCCACGTATGGCCTGGCATATTGAATAAAGCAGTTACGAAATTAGGACCGAATAATGTCACGAAGACATCAATTTCGGTTCAATTACGACGTATGGCCTGACATATTGAATAAAGCAGTCACGAAATTAGGACAGAATAATGCCACGAAGACATCAATTTCGGTTCAATTACCACGTATGGCCTGGCATATTGAAAAAAGCGATCACGAAATTAGGACCGAATAATGTCATGAAGACATCAATTTCGGTTCAATTACGACGTATGACCTGACATATTGAATAAAGCAGTCACGAAATTAGGACCGAATAATGCCACGAAGACATTAATTTCGGTTCAATTACGACGTATGGCCTGGCCTATTGAATAAAGCGGTCATTAAATTATGACGAAATAACGCCATGAAGACGTCAATTTCGGTTCAATTGCGACGTATGGCCTGGCATATTGAATAAAGCGGTTACGAAATTAGGACCGAATAATGCCATGAAGACATCGCGGTATTAGATCCGACAAAGGCATGCCTGTCGTCAGGACGCGACATAACGTCGGACAATGGCCTCGCTGGACTCGCGTGCCAAGCCACATTCAGATGGCTGTAAGGAGGGCACAATGTGTCGACTTCGTTGATATGGCGCTTGTGGTCACGCGAGATCTCAAGTTCCTAAGTTTCTTTAACAACATCGGGTTTAGAAATTAAATACTAAGGAAGTACATCTCCACAAATCTTACGGCATTTGCGATTTTGTGCGGTCTGATGTTCCCAAGTTTCTTAAACAACATCTGGTTTTGAAATTAAATACAAAATAATCACCCACAAATCGTACAGCATTTTGCTATTTTGTGTGGTCTGATGTTCCCAAGTTTCTTTAACAACATCAGGTTTTGAAATTAAATACTAAATAATCAGCAACAAATCGTACGGCATGTTGCGATTTTGTGTAGTCTGAGGTTCATAAGTTTCTTTAACAACATCAGGTTTTGAAATTAAATACCAAATAATCAGCCACAAATCGTACGGCATTTGCCATTTTGTGTGGTCTGATGTTCCCAAGTTTCTTTAACGAGATCGGGGTTTTGAAATTAAATACTAAATAATCACCCCCAAATCGTACGGCATTTGCAATTTTGTGTGGTTTGATGTTCCCAAGTTTCTTTAACGAGATCGGGTTTTGAAATTAAATTCTAAATAATCACCCCCAAATCGTACGGCATTTTGCGATTTTGTGGAGTCTGATGTTCCCAAGTTTCTTTAACGAGATCAGGTTTTGAAATTGAATTCTAAATAATCACCTACCAATCGTACGTCATTTTGCTTTTTGTGTGGTACAAATTTTGATCGTGATTTAGATGCCGCGGTAAAACACCACTGTCGGAAGGTTGAGTTTGTCGTCGGGGTTGTCAGTTTTTTATTGTCATTTCGGAGTATTAACGAGCCTATAAAGGCCTTGCAATAAATTGATCCTATAATTTATTAAGGAAGGCAACAACTCACTGCATGGATCCTGATAAGGAACTAGTCGACTAAGATTAACGTGCCTCATGAATCTGCGAGGTCAATTCAAAACTCGATCTTCCATTGGAAACTCTGGGCGTGGCACGGTGACATCTCGGAGAAAAATTGCTGCCGGAGTTCATTGGTTTCCAGATGAATAACTCGCCATTGTTGATAGCGTTTTGTCGCAGGGCTAATTGGTTGAGAAAGATCCCGGTCTAACTTTATTGAATCTTAGATAATTGCTTTCCTACGGAGAATGCATTATGTGGAGATTAATGCATTCGGGCCCACTTCGATTTATGATGATATGAATGCATTCTTGCCAACTATGATTTGTGTTGTGACGAATTCATTAATATTTACGTCTACTTATGTTTAGGACAAAGTTAGTTGAATTCGCTACGAATCGCTCATTGATGGTGCATTAATCGTTCGAATCTATACAACATTCAATTAAATTATTTCTGCTAGAAATCCCGTATAGTCGCTAATGTTAGCTTATTCGTTTACTTTTTCATTGAAGCAATACGCTTATGCATGACAGAAAACCTAATATTTCGTTTGCTAGTTCCAGTTACCTAAAAATTTATATACATACAAATACAAATGAAATCAGTTAATAACAATGACGCATAAATATTTCTCCGCTTCGTTACGACACCGGCAAATTAAAGAGTGAAGCAAATTACTTAAAAAATGAATTCTGGTCCAGATTTGATGAGACTGTAATCGCATCAAGCGCGGCAGCCTCGAGTCTTGAAGATGTCATTAAGATCTTACCGGCAAAAAAGAAAGGGAATTTTGTCGCGTCTGCGCGCAGTAAATATAATCTCCTTAAAAGTCTTGAGAACTCTTAGCTTCAAATATAAAGTGTCGTGAGATTGAGGCGGTGATGTAAGAGATTATTGCTGTCTTGGAGACGCCGCTCATTCGGTTAGTGTTTAGGGGAAACTGTGTTATTTGAGAATAGAAGAGATTTCATTGTATCGAGTATAGGAATGAATTGAAAAATGTTCAGTAATTATGGTAATGAATTTAATAACTGAAATTATATTTTAATCGCTTGAGATTGAGAACTCATCTACGTAGGATTATAGTGGAACATCAAGAAAGCTATAAACTAAAAAAACAGCGATGGAACACATCCATGCGACAACATTTCTTCTCGCTTCGAGTCACCGACATGTGGAACAGCCTCCCTGATAGCATCGTTGACGCTCCGAGTATGAACATCTTCAAAAACAGACTAGACGAAGCTATGCAGGAGCATATGTTCAGTCTTGAAATGCCTAGCAAATTACGGAGCAGGCAATAAGTACAGCAGCTATCTCAATCAATCGTCAGTTATGGAAAAATCGGGTTCCAATTAAAGGCCGGATCGGCGGATCCCTTGTGAATCAAGTCACGAAAAGTTCAAGAATCGGCAACAGGCCATGGGCCTATTTCTTCAGTGCCGGCACTTCTATTCTATTCTATAGTGCATGGAGGGCGGAATGGATTAAAAATTTGTTTTTATCTCACAATTGAAATTGAAAAACTATCCAGAATTTCACACATTGCACGCCAATCACCGGCTGTTTATATGGACTTGAAATCTAACATGTCCTTAAAGAATGTATACCTATGAACAAAAATTTAATGGACAGCGCTGATGTTCACAAACAAAGCTCCCAGCCTCTAGAGTGAAGAGATTTAAAAGCCGGTGGTCAATAGTTAAACAGCCTGAAAGCATTTACTATCCATCCCTGAAATCTCAGTGTGTTTTTTAGCGCATTTTCTCACTTATGGAAAAAATGCACTCCATGTCCGTCCTCTCCTCCAAAATGTGCTCTCCATGTCCGTCCGTCTGTCTGTCTATCCGTCTGCCCGTTTGTCCGTCCGTCCGTGACCTCAAGTTTTCGTCGACGAGAAAATGCTCTCTCTGACACTCACTGCACTGAGTACTGAGTTATATTTTTTTATAAAAAAGCTCAAACCAAAATGTTTGACAGTGGGGCGGCTATAACTGCTTGGGTTTGTAACATAGCAGTGAAATATATTAGTTAATCACTAGAATTTTTCAACTACTTGAAAGTAATAAAAATTCACCATAAAAATTGTCTTTAACATGCAAATTTCACTCGTAAACTTTAAAAATTGAAAAATATATTTAACCTAATCGTCGTCGCCGTGGGTCAACCTTGTATTAATTCAACCATGGGTCTATGCTATGCTAGAGGCGGAAGTGATCCACCCTCCTTTAGTTATTGCTCTACATTTCCATGCAGAGAGCAGCGAGATCTACATGCATAAACTAACTGTTCAGTTACGTTGTAGCGGGCCGTTCAGGAGGTCTAGCTCTGTCGTCCACTCACGAGTTCATTTCTAATCGAGAAGTCAATACGACGAGAGTCAATAACTCGAAAATACGACATTTGTCGGTAATGGGTATTGTATGAAAAATTCGAAGAAATTAATGAACTTTTTCAAATAAATAATAGATCATAAGTCGTAAAGACTAGGTTATTTGAATGATTCTCATATATGTGTTCTCAGTAGATAATGTGTCAATTGTATCAAGGCAAAAATGACAACATGCATGAGTCAAATTATGAGTCCCACGAAATTATAACCGACAAATGCTATAGAGACTTCAATTACGACGTATGGCCTGGCATATTGAATAAAGCGGTCACGAAATTAGGACCGAATAATGCCACGAAGACATCACGGTATTAGATCCGACAAAGGCCAGTCTGTCGTCAGGAGGCGGCATAACGACGGACAATAGCCTCGCTGGACTCGCGTGCCAAGCCACATTCAGATGGCTGTAAGGAGGGCACAATGTGTCGACTTCGTTGATATGGCGCTTGTGGTCACGCGAGATCTCAAGTTCCTAAGTTTCTTTAACAACATCGGGTTTGAAATTAAAAACTAAATAATCACCCACAAATCGTCCGGCATTTGCGATTTTGTGTAGTCTGATGTTCCCAAGTTTCTTTAACGAGATCGGGTTTTGAAATTAAATTCTAATTAATCACCCACAAATCGTACGGCATTTTGCAATTTTGTGTGGTCTGATGTTCAAAAGTTTATTTAACGACATCAAGTTCTAAATTAAATTCTAAATAATCCCCCACAAATCGTACGGCATTTTGCGATTTTGTGTGGTACAAATTTTGATCGTGATTTAGATGCCGCGGTTAAACGCCACTGTCGGTAGGTTGAGTTTGTCGTCGGGGTTGTCAGCGCGTGTTTGCAGACGCGCTATCAAGTTGGTGCGGCGTTCAAGGCGTTTTTATGGGCACTAAAAGTACCCAGAATTACCAGTAAGGCGGCCATTTAAAGCATTCCCCACAACCGCCAGACACAAGAGTCGCCATGCAGGGCATACTGCACTTAACTCGCCGCTCGTCAATTGACACGGCGGTTGATGCAACCGTAGACAAAAGGTTAATTGCAATCAATCATTCGTCAGTTATGGAAAGATCGGGTTTCAAAGGCCGGATCCCTTGTGAATCAAGTCACGAAAAATTCAAGAATAGGCAACAGGCCATGGGCCTATTTCTTCAGTGCCGACACTTCTATTCTTATTCTTACAATTTACTAAGCACGCTTAGTTCCGAATTAATGACAGCTTTTAACCTCTTTGGCGAGTACACAATCATATTCTGAAAAGTCAAAGGTTGAATATAGTAACACTTCACAAAATCAATTTCAACTTCACTGATGATATTGTTCGATCCAAAAAATTGAACTTCAGAGGTTGCGATGATATTGAACCTATTCATGTTTGAACAAAGGAATTGGTGCATGGCATAGACATCACAAAACTCATCGTAATTATTCCTTTGATGCGTTCGATCAAAAAGGGTGGAAATGAAGTGACGTTTGATCTCGAGTTCAGCCTAGTTTTTAAATGCGAGTGAGTGAGAGATGCCAAATTGCCCACTCCATTCGGCTTCCATGCAGAAATTATCTAAATTATTTATTAACTTTACGAGAGTTACTGATTAATTTTTTAAAATTGGAATTTGTTTCAGTATTTGCGTGGCTTTTTATATTGGCATTTGTTGAAAAAATTGCACAAAATGTGGCAGCCGCGGCAATAACGCCACCAGCATCTGCAAGAGCAGTGGCAGTGGCAATGACGACAGACACAGCAGTGGCAGTGACAACAGACACAGCAGTGGCAGTGGCAGTGACAGCAGTAGCAGTGGCAGTGACAGCAGTAGCAGTGGCAGTGACAGCAGTAGCAGTGGCAGTGATAGCAGTAGCAGTGGCAGTGACAGCAGTAGCAGCGGCAGTGACAGCAGCGGTAGTGACAGCAATGGCAGTGGCAGTGACAGCACACACAGCAGTGGCAGTAACAGCAGTGGCAGTAACATGAGCTGCGGTATAACACCAGCAGCAGTGGCAGCAGTTCTCTACGAGGTAACTAATTAAAGGAATTAATTACAAATGCTCGGCAATTGCTCACTGGGCAGCTGCGGTCGAAGCCTGCCTTACTCATCCCGTCGACAGATTTAGACGGTAGCTGTGGACGGTGGCTGTGGACGGTGGCTGTGGACGGTGGCTGTGGACGGTGGCTGTGGACGGTGGCTGTGGAC
>NW_025942472.1:37749-59955 GCF_000764305.2 Hyalella azteca
CGCGTGGGACGTAAACGAACGTAAAAGAGTCGTAACGTAGCCTCTGTCTCTTATACACATCTAGATGTGTATAAGAGACCGGGCTACGCCCGGGTCATCTGGTGGCCCTGATTTCGCGGAAGGCGGGTGAGGCGGGCGCGAGGCTACTGGCCTCCCTTACCGGGTTCGTCAACCTGGTGATTGGAGGGCGGGTTCCTGAGTTTGCAAGACCGGTGTTCTATGGAGCCACTCTGTGCGCCCTACGGAAGAAAGACGGGGGTATTCGCCCTGTCTCTTATACACATCTAGATGTGTATAAGAGACAGGCTCTTGTACCTCATGTTTCACCCTAGCTCCGTTAATCGCTTGATTACAATCTCTTCTAAGCGCCTCGTTCACCGATGCATTTTTTGTCATTGTGTGGGTCATCCTGACCCATTTTGGACTTTCAAGAATCGTATCAGTGCTTCACCCGTTATCTGCTCGAGTACTGGGCAAAAAAGTATGTTATTTTTACAACATTGCACATTAATTTTTCTGGACTTGAACTAGGTCTCGGAGCACAGCGGGTTTGCCTGGCGTCTCTGACATCCCTTCTGCCAAAAATATAACAAAGCTGTCGGATACCTCGACATGTATGCAGAAAAATTGTAGGGACACATTGTTCAAGCAATGCCGCCTGCATGCAGTTATGGTACCTACAAATACTGGCTGCCACCTACTTGCAGTTTCATATCAAATATCACACAGTGGCACCCGCGTAGAAATTGTGGTAATGCGTCTGCGCAACACCATACCGGGGACTCCAAAGCTTCGGTCCTTCCCTCAACACAATATTTCGGCG
Source organism: Hyalella azteca (assembly GCF_000764305.2). NCBI lineage: Eukaryota > Metazoa > Arthropoda > Malacostraca > Amphipoda > Hyalellidae > Hyalella > Hyalella azteca. The sequence goes on from NW_025942472.1 coordinate 38,573, forward strand.
CCCCAATATTTTAAGAAAAAAATATAACTCAGTACTCACTGCAGTGAGTGACAGAGAGCGCATCTTCTCGTCGACGAAAACGTGGAGTCACGGACGGACAGACAGACGGACGGACAGACTGACGGACAGACGGACGAACATGACGAGCACAATAGGGTATTTTTTCCATAAATGAGAAAATGCGCTAAAAGGGAGAGAAAAATGCGTAGCACTGAGGACAAGGGTCTACGATATCATGCATGCCAGACAGCGCGTAATTGTATCCATTGAAATTGATTCAGCTTTTATGCAGATTTAAATTGCGATTTCGATTGTTTGAGCTAACTCAAATTTCATCTGATAGAAAATCTTCCCAAATAATAATATACCAATAAACAAAAACTCATATTTCCTTATCCAACCACCATGTGCTCGGACATGATAGAAAATCTGTCTCTTATACACATCTAGATGTGTATAAGAGACAGCATTATTACCACAGATTTGCTGGACGCAGTACATCTCGAACAGGTACATTGCGTGTCAATAATATTATTTGTTAAATATTTGATCACGAAACCAAATGTACCTGTTTGCGGACCGTTCATTTTTGAAGTGAATGGTTGAGCTTCTCTTCGAATGAAAAATATTGCGTTATTTTAAATGACCAGAATGTATCTAGAAACTTAAAGACTTTAAAAATGCCAGCCATTCGACTTCTAAATTTAATATTCATATTATATATCTGCAGATACCTAATGTATTTATATGGTTTCCATGTGTTCGGCCTAGATATATGAAATAGTTCAACGCACTAGAATGACCTTCGTTTTAAGGCACTTGTAAAATGCGAAGAAATGCTCGTTTGAGAATAAAATACTCGTCGTGTGCGGGTAAAAGTCTAAGAAGCGACATTAAGTTCCAAGATATATTAAAGGTTAATTCAAAGTGGCCTGAAGATAAGATTGGATTGAATTTACATTCTGCATGTATTATATATAATACGTATGAGTTAACACTTCGGGTCGATCAATTTTAGTCTGAGGAACTGCTTAGAAATATCTTTTAGCCACTTGCCATATATATTTTGCCACTTAGAAATATATTTTAGCCACTTGTAACGTGCCCTCGAAGTNCGTGCTCCTGCAAATCAGGCTTCTATATCCAATAAAACGGACTCATCGCATCGCATCGCCTCCTGCCTTTTGAATCGCTGGCGATGCCTTCACTTAAAACGCCGTCTTCGTGAAGGCGAAAAATGTTGAACTCGCGAAGGATATTCTTTATGAACGACTTGAGGATAATGCCTTAACGCCTTCACAAGGGACCGCTTGTGAGGTAGAATGTTTCATAGTAAAATATCAAACTTTGTGAAGGAAATTCTCCAAGAACAACTTCGAGGAGAATCCCTTATAAGGTAGGATGTTTTATAGCAAAATATCGACCTTCGCGTAGGATATTCTTCGAAAAAAACTTCGAAGAGAATCTTTTCGCAAGTTTTTGTGAGTGAGGTAAGATGTTGTACAAGCAAATATGAACGCCGAGTGAGACCAAATTGCACTTTTATAAATTACTAGTTAAACGTTTAATTCCAAGGAAAAATAAGATTTCTACAATATTGAAGTGTGTATGATGCACTATGTAGGCATAAAACAATAACTTAACATAAATACGAGATGGTCAAAAAGCTTGTTCACCTCCTAACTCATCCAAGCCAAGGCAGTAGAAGCTCTAAACGTCGTCGTGGCAATCAGGACCTGCCGAAAACTTCCATCAGCCTCATCAGTTTGGACCTAATTTCAACTCTCAAAAATTTTATATCTTCTCCTAAATATCCTGTGAATATAAGGATTTTGTTTTCATTTTTCCGTAGGCTTTATGAGTTATACTTAAACAATAAAAACCGTTAATTCAACAGGAAGGGAAGGCACAATGTGGGAAATTTTCCCCACCATTGATATTATTTGTAGTTCTTCCTTTAAATTTGTTAGCTTGATGTTGTTGTTTTGTTTGTGTTGTATTCAGAGTTTTGTTGTATTCAGTTTTTTCGTAGTTTAAGTAGGTAGCAAGTATCGGCTGGGAACAGGACTCCTTCATAAGCATTCATACCATTCAGACGTTCAATCTCGCAACGTGCCTTATCTCAAACGCAGCTAGTTCTCAGTTATTCACTTCTGGACCAACCTGCATTTCAGCCAGCACAGTGACAGGACCTTCAGATTCTAAATACCTTCCTGGTCACTGTTTCACTATCTTTTTGTTGGTGTGAATGTTGCTTTATTTTCCATTCAATTATTTACGCTCTGTATGCAATATTATTCTATGGTACTCTAGACAAATCAATATTCAATTATTAATATCTCAAAATAGCACTGAGGACAAGGGTCTACGATATCATGCATGCCAGACAGCGCGTAATTGTATCCATTGAAATTGATTCAGCTTTTATGCAGATTTAAATTGCGATTTCGATTGTTTGAGCTAACTCAAATTTCATCTGATAGAAAATCTTTCCAAACATTAATATATCAATAAACATATACTCATATTTCCTAATCAAACCACCGTCTGCTCCAACACGAAAGGAAATAACGCCATTGCATCAGCCAGTTGGTGCCACTATATCAAACCGACCAGCGAACACAGCTCTTAATTTGGCGGATAATTTAGGCGACGCATCAAATGAAGAACTTAATGAAGAGAAGCGAAACCTGATGCGGACAGCATTCATTTGCAGCGCACGCGACTTGTGTTCAGCGAGCCACAATATCCAGTGAACGCAGGGGCATTCGTCGCCTCATTTGAAGCGAGCCACAATGTCCAGTGAACGCCGAGGCATTCGTTGCCACGTTCGAAGTTCCAGGCTTGAAGTCAGACGCGAGTTCCATGTTGTTGCGAAACTGAATTAATTATGAATGAACTCGATTGTTCGGCAACGCGGTGGCCTAACGTCTGAGTTCTATTGAAATGCAGCTGGTATATTTGCACCGTGAATTCCGTGGTAACATCGCGTTTAAAAATAAATATTTTGGCTTTGCTCGCCGCTTGTTAGGCTGCCGATCGGTCGCTTACTATTTACAATTAAAAGTAGAGATAAGTTGTTACTGCTTTGGCCAAAATATCCGACTGCATTAATTAAAATTGATCTACATATCGAAGCTTGATGATAATTGTATTTCGGTTTAAAAATCATTTATACCAAGATATTAAATTTATATTGATTTGTAAACGTTATTTGTGTTAATATTCTGATGATTCAAAATAATTAAGAAATTATATATACCATACTGCAGAAATAGTTGACGAAATAAATTTAATGACAAAATTAGCTTCACAATTCAATTAGGGACTGAGTATCAAGCAACTTAAAAATTTTGGTACTCACATTAAAAACGAGATTGAGATTCAGGTCTTTAAAATAAATGTAAATGGATTCATCGAATAGAAGGCAAAACTTTCATCTGGTCCACGTTCTAGATCCCTTCCTAACTGTTGACATTTTATGTCCGTTGAAAAAGATCTTTCTCCCTTACTGATTGGACGATAAAATCTACGTTTTCCCTAACCTAACTAAAATCAGAAAGCATTGCAAATCTAGCTACATTTAGCCTAAAAAATATAACTCAGTACTCACTGCAGTGAGTGACAAAGAGCACATTTTTTCGTCGACGAAAACGTGAAGTTACGGACGGGCAGACGGACAGACAGACTGACGGACGGACATGGCGAGCACAATAGTGCATTTTTTCCATAAATTAGAAAATGCGGTAAAAATAGAGACGTGCCTTTGCAAATCAGGCTCCTATATCCAATAAACAGACTCAGCACATCGCATCGCCTCCTGCCTTTTGAATCGCTGGCGATACCTTCACTTAAAACGCTGCCTTCGTGAAGGCTGAAAATGTCGAAATTCGCGTAGGATATTCTTTATGAACGAATTGAACGCCTTCACAAGGGACCGCTTGTGAGTTAGGAGGTAGGTAGGATACATGTTTCATATTAAAATATCAAACTTCGCGTAGGATATTCTTTATGAACGACTTGAGGATAACGCCTTAACAATAGTGACAGAGGAACTAGTTTCCTTAGCTGTGACCCACGATTTAATAACTTTATCTTCAAATTTCCAAATTCAAAATCTCGAACTGTCCTTTTCTATTTTCCGTCTAGAGTACCTCCCTTAAACTGATTTCCTCTAATTTTCTTATATGCCTTCTAACTGCATTAAACACTGAGATGCACCAAAATCTTAGGTCTGTATATATTTATTTATTTACGTCAATATTTGATTCATAAGTTAGCGTAGGTTGGCACATAGTTATTATTCGATTAGTTCATTTCATTGAGTAGAAACATTTTCATTTCAGTATCTGGGACTCGTCGGGGCAAGAAGGAATTTTTAAAATACCGCAACCACTTCATAGATACCGCGAATCTGCCAAAATTGTCGAACTCCTAAACTCATCCTGGATCTATATACTACAGTATATAAGAATTTGAATTCAGCTTCCATTTACAACTGGCCTAATCAATACCAGTTGTACATTCGTACCAATTTGAATAAATATCAGCTGAATCTATAATCTAATCATTAGTCCGATTGTGTCAGCCAAACATAATTACTCACAACAATTAAGAATGTAATAAAGCAATTAGTATTACATTATTTGATAGACCATACGCACGCACTTTGCAGTACCAGCTCCAGCTGGTCTCAATTATAGCTTTTGGACCATACATGGAAAAATATTAATTATTCGTTGCCTATATCATATATAAATCAGAATTAGATGATCGATGTTCAAACCGCTTCTGGAAACCTTCTGATCATGTTCGAAACTTTCAAAGGAGGTAAGAAGGGATTTTTTTCGGTGTATCAACAACAAGAACAAAAATGTTCAGGAGCGACACATCCGATTTAACCAGTTGTTTAAATATGCAGCAAAAATACAATGGGCGGAATTTCCTGCACCAGAGTTGAACGCAATTCAACTGAGCGTCTTATGAGAAGCTTTGAAATATATACGAAATGATTCAACCGAAAAATTAGCGCCTTATAAAGATTCCTGATATTTTTTTTTACTTATGAATTCTACTAATTAAGGAAGACAAGATAATCGAATAAAGGTGATTGTAATTATATAGCATAAGAATTTTCGTGCTTCAATTCTCGGATGGACCATCAGGCTAAAACGCTTGGATCGCAACAAAGGCGGCCTCGTCATGGCATATTGACGATCCATAAAGGATTATTTGAGTCCCAAACTTGATCGCAAAAGTTGCTTCTAGAAGTCCGGAAAAGTTTGACGACAGAGGCGTGTTTGCGGACGCAGAATGACGGAGTCTTTCAGTGGATCTGCGATCTTAGAAAGGATGTGAAGAACTGTGACTTCAAACCCAAAAAGATCCGGTACAAGTCTAGAAAAAAATAAAGTAACTATTTTTGCACTCATAGAAGAATGACAAAATCATTGTTACTTCAAAAGAAAAATGCAATGAGAGTGTTTGAAGAAGAAAGAAAAATTTCCTTGAGAGTCTTGATAAATGAATTTACGTAACCCATAAAATTGAAAAAAATATCTCAATCATTGATTATTTCTTTGGGCATAAAATGAAACATAAAATGTAGCATTGCAGCATGAAATTATTTTGAATGAAATTGAGTGAAAAGACAGGATTGTGGAACAAAAATTCGAAGAAATTAAAGCGAAAAAAAATATATTTAAAATTACGACCGATAAATTAGAAAAAAACCAAATTCGATTAATGCAGTCAATGCGGCGGTCGTAACAATTAAAGGAAATTTTTTTAATAAAAATTCTATTTTGAATTAAATTTTAAATTATTTTAGTATGAGTGAGGGGAAATTAAGAGCCCCAAGTAATTACCCTGGAGATAATATATGCAAATGTTCTTGCCCGTAAAATATTAATATTATTAAATAGGATTATTATTATTACCCTTAGCAGTAGAGGGAAGTTGAAGATATGTACGATAAGCCGCCCTGGGGTTTGTTCTACACGTAAGAAAATTAATGACTGAGGGGAACTGACTTTAGTGAGTTAAGCGCGTGGCTAAAAAAAGGAATTTTAGCAGCTGCAACACGAGTACAGCAGCTGCAACACGAGTACAGCAGCTGCAACACGAGCACAGCAGCTGCAACACGAGCACAGCAGCTGCAACACGAGCACAGCAGCTGCAACACGAGTACAGCAGCTGCAACACGAGCACAGCAGCTGCAACACGAGCACAGCAGCTGCAGCTGCAGCAGCTAACGACCAGGTGCACTCAGGCCGCGTCCGGGCGGCGCGTCGTGTACCGGACGCGCGCTCCCATTTTTGTCCCCAGAGCCTGAGTGAAAAATATTATCCTGGGGGACTGGGAGGATTGTGTGGGACTTGAGAGGGTTGGGGGACTGAGGGATGATTATGTGGGACTTAAGAGGGTTGGGGGACTGAGGGGTGATTGTGTGGGACTTAAGAGGGTTGGGGGACTGAGGGGTGATTGTGTGGGTCTTAAGAGGGTTAGGAAACTGTAGGATCTACCACGGGGGATTGTGTAATAGCCTCAAAAGTCAGTTGCCATAAAATCTGAATTGATAAAAATACAAACAAACAATTGTTGGAAAATTTATACCTACAAAGAATAACAATGAAAGTAAAAAAATACCTTTTCGGGCCTTGAAAAGAACGTATTAAGAAAGAATATATTCATGGGATTAATTTTCTAATTCATGTTGAATTTAATTAGGTTGGGATTATCTTGGATGAAACTTGTTACCACGAAGAACATAGGATATAATTATCAATTAAAATAAGGATATTATTGCAAATGGATATTGGAGTGGGCAATGACAGAGCAACGCTGTCGTCAGCCGGTCTATTTAATTAGGGTTCAATTAGCGCTCACGTGTCGAGCCTCACTCGATCCCGTCACACGTGATGGGGTCTGGGGTCTGGCATGACTGGGGTCTGGCATGGTAAGGGTCTGTCATGTCTGGGGTCTGGCATGACTGAGGTCTGGCATGACTGGGTCTGGCATGACTGAGGTCTGGCATGGCTGGGGTCTGGCATGACTGGGGTCTGGCATGACTGGGGTCTGGCATGACTGGGGTCTGGCATGGTAGGGGTTGAAATAGCTATAGGGTCTGATAACGGCTTGATTTGGTTTGCAGGCGCGTTCGGGAATAGTTCTTCATACTTCTTCAATTTATGATAATTTAAATTTTTCTTAAACCTGCGATAGGTTTAAGAAAAAATTGAAGCCTCACTGCTCAGGCTGCTGTCAAAAAATGTTTTCGCAGTTGTTGCGGAATTTTGAGACTTTTGAAAATTTTTCAGCGGCTGCGCTAAGTTGAGGAATCATTATATTTTTCTGCTCTTGTCGTTAGGAAATTTTTTAGCATCTGCTATAAATAATTTCCTTCGTCATTGTGATTTGACATATCATAAATATTAGCACTACTGGTGAAGAATGTCATATTTCGTCGGCTTGTGAATCAATTTTAAGTCGAGGTCGCAAATCTTGTCGTGGTGAGGCGAGCTAAGAGGCCTTAAAGCCGACGCCGCTTCTCTTAATGACGGAGGGTCATCAGCCTTAAGCAGATCTGCCCTGACGATAGCGCTTCTCTGCCCCCAGCCCTAGACGAGTGGCGACCGAGTCTGGACCAGAGAATTGCGTAAATTTTTGTGCCCATGAATATTTATATATAGTCCCAGACTCTGAAAACAACCCATGACAATAGTGGTAGAAATAAAACTCGTCCATTAAAAAATAATCTATACTAGGCACCCCAACTTGATCTATATTCATTCCAGACCTATTATAGTGCAATGAAGTCAAAAAGTGACCACCACAGCTTTCCTTCACATCAAAGTACATTTTGCGTTTTTTGCACTTTTGTGTAAATTCATGGACGCTTTTTTGGTTATTTTTTGTCACCTCATTGCTAGAGAAACATACTTCACAGAAATTTTTTGTAACTAATTTAGGATCCTCCAACCTGAACTGTATCTTTAACATCAATTTCAAATTTGCTGTTAATTTAGTTTGCATACTGTATTTTCTCACAGTAAAATATAAATAAAACGCATTAGTGTGAAAAGATAAAATTTTTTTAATAATTATTATATTAGGGCACAGTATGTATTTTTTTACATACTTTACATTTTTTTTTGAGGTTATATTTTTTGAGGTTATAAAACCTCATGTTAGATATTATTTTTTGCACAAATCAATTCAAAAGTCTACAAAAACAGTTTTAAAAATATTTGTCATAAATAAAATCAACGAGTGTGTGGTATGAAGGTAGCCAAGTCCATAAACTTCTGTTTATTTTTCCATGCAAGCGATTGATAATTTAAGTCCTAAAATAGACCTAAATTTTGATAAACTTAACAAAAGAAGGCTGATAATGAAGAAAGAAGACCAAACCTTGGAGATATATATTATTTTTAAAGGCAAAATTCAGTCAATAAGATTTGCACATGCGGGTTTTTTCCAACACACTTGATTTTTTTTAAGCACATGTGGCTTTTTCAATTTTAAATAATATAGCTTCACAATTAAAAACCAGTTTCATTACAATACTGGTAATATTTGAGTCTATACTCTAGCAGTACTCATGAGGTTTGGCTCAAATTTCACAGTGCTAAGTGAAAATTTTCAGAAGATATGAGGAAAAACTGATAAATGTTTTTTAGAGTCTGAGACTATAATTATTCTAGTGGCGTTTGAGTTGAGCCTTGGCGATCGAATATTCAATATTTCTGCTGCCGTAAATATAGTTCGTTGAATGGCGACGAGTCTAAACGAGAGAATTTCGTAATTTTTCTGCCTATGAATAATTTTCGAGTTGCCACCGATGTAAGTCTAGGCGAGAGATGTCGCTAGATTTTTGCGATCTTGCGTAAGATTGTGATTGAGCTTAAGATGTACTTCAAGACTTCTATTGATTAATAGGCGAAAAAAAAATATTTTGGGAAGGGCTCACGGCTATTTCTTTAATTAAAGTGGTAAAGTACCGCCTGAACAAATTTGGCTGTACCTAACACTGTTCGTTGCTAAATCTCACCTTGGTTTAAGTGTGGATTAAACACTTCGTTGAGACTTTTTACAGTTTATTTATTTTCAGATTAAAGCTTTACAGATGTATGAGTAATTGTTTCTTTTTTGGCATACAAACTAATTTCTCGTCGAACTTCCTTTGGCTTTACGTAGTAATTTTTTAGCTCAACGCTGTGACTGAAATAATCCTTTATGGAGCGCACATAGGCCGCAACAGGCCGACCTTTATGACGGTCAAAAATTTATCCCTGATGCTGGATGCGAGACTAGATTCCCATAGGATTTCGATGTCCTTTTGTTTCGAACACAAGACGATGAATGACATCGGGCATCGGGTGTCGGGGGTGATTTTTTCCATCCTTTGGCACGGAGATGCATTGTTATTTATTGTGAATATTATTGAGTATTTATAATATATTATAAATACACAATAATATAATAATATTGTGTGTATTTATATTTATTGTGTTATCTATCATAAATTGAAATCAGTTCTAAGTCGTGAATCTCGGTAAGCGTCAATTGGAAATTAAACCTTATATATATAAGGTTCATAGGATTGTTAGTTATCTTGATTAATTCCAGTAAATGATGAGCAAAGTGATTATTCGGGGAGATGATTAACTCGTGTATCTCTCATAAAGAGATACGATAAGAAGTTATTTACGTAAAAATAGATGTAATTATGGTTTATAGCAGGAAATTAGACAATGATATAATTAAGTTAATATAATTATGATATAATAAGAGATAATTATGATATAATAAGACAGGGATATAATTAATAATTAAATAATATAACACAGTCCGGTGGAGCGTATACCGTGCCGTTACCAACGCGAGCTGAAATGCGGCCTGTGACCAACGCGAGCTGAAATGCGGCCTGCGACCAACGCGAGCTGAAATGCTGCCTGTGACCAACGCGAGCTGAAATGCTGCCTGTGACTAACGCGAGCTGAAATGCTGCCCGTGACTGAAGCGTGCCATAATGAGGCTCATTACATGTGTATGCAACGTCCCGGTTTGCCTTGAATTAGCATTTGTTGTTACATGTAAAAAGATAAATTTAAACAACACCGTATGTTCCATAACTTATGTATTCAATTAGTCTTCGAATATCGGCAAGTCGGATACTTTTCATCAACAGGTCTAGTAACTCTGAATTAAATCATTTTCGAGTGTTAGATTTTAGCAGTCGTCCGGGATATAGTTCTATTTATAGCATCACCCATAAAACACGACTAAAATTAAACATTTTCTTTAAACTTCGTGAACATTTCGACAAAAAAAATGGGAATTTTTTTAAATGTTTCGTTTCTAGATAGAAATAATGAATAATTATCTATTCCAATCAAAGCAAATAAATCGCCTTAAATTCTTTAGCCTCCCATATCGAGCCAAAAATCAGATCTGATAAATTATAAAACGACCGTTAGTATTCAAAGTATAATTTAGGTATAATATATATTTTTGTTTTAAAAAACAAAAGAATTAAATTACCTATATGAACGTAGACTCAAAATCATCTTTCTGCAGTAAATGACAAAACTTTTTCATACATATTTATTACCGAGTTCCGCCTGAGATCCTCGAAAAAATTCCTCGCTTTAGCGGACTCGCAATTTTCTCGAAACCCTTCCGAAATATTCGAGGGCTTCGAACATTTGCGAGGGCTTTAAAACTGTAAATATTGTGTGAGGGGAAAGCGATGTTTGCGACTCTGGACCGCATTAGACATTCATCAAAGACTTGGCGATGCTTCAGGGGAAACTTTAATGGTAATCCTAACTTTTCGTCGATAAATTGCTGTTCTGGGCGACGATCCCGACGTGGGAATATTCTAGAAATCAGCTTTGCATCGAAATTTCGTATTATTTTGAAATTTCGTATTATTTTGAAATTTCGTATTATTTCGAAATTTCTTATTATTTCGAAATTTCGTATCATTTCGAAATTTCGTATTATTACAGCCGCCGATTACAATAAAATAATTCCAGCTTCAAATTTTGAATATTGTCGCTAGTTTTTATTTGGTTGTAGGTATTTTCATGCAATTACTAGAAAGTTTTTTTTTTTACTCTAACTTACACACTATCTTGGACATGAAGCAACCATAGGAAAAATGTCTAGTAAAATTTAACTCGAAATTTTCATTAAAAATACACATATATGAAAAACTATTTTCATAAATTAAATTGTAGAACAGAAAATAATTAAGAAAGTTAAAAATTCTATTTTAGTTAAAGTTAACAACATCAAGTGCCACGAATGACAAGAAACAAATTTTGCGATATCTTAAATAATAAACAAAATTTAAGATTGAACATGAAATTTCAAACTATTTATTTCAAATCGCAATATTGGATTCCTGCAAAATCCTCGCCGACTATGAAAAAGTTCCATGAGTCTACAGTGTTAGAAAAATTACCGTTAACGGTATTACCGGCGTTTCAGTGGCCGGTCGGCACGTGAAAAGAAACACCGTGTCACCGTTTTTATTCTAATTTAACACTAGAAATCTGTAAAACATCTGATAAAAATAAAACCTTAAATGCCTATGTTATTAAACGGAGAAAATTTTATCAAGTTTCTGTGGTTAAAAGCTTCATTTTAAGACAAATCTATGAAACAAGCAATCAAACTATTTAAATCTACCAAAGCCTGCATCGTTGAAACGCATTAAAAAAACGAATGAGAAGGTCGTTTGAAAATTACTTTCAGTTCTTTTATCGAATTTCAACAAATAAACATATTTTGACAGATTCTATCAAGAACTTACATAATTTGTTGTTCAAAATAATTAATTTGCAAAGATTTTAATCCCGTAGCTTTACCACCGGCAGTACCAGCGGTCAAAAACCCTATATAAAAATGGTGGCTGAATTTTGGCTGCTCTATTTTGGTCCTTCACAGGCCTATTTTAATGGGCCTACGCGCATTAAAAAGGTACCTTACCGGGCGACGACGCAATCACCGTTTTTCAGGCGAAAAGTGCCCCCTTGTATTATGGCGGAATGTGCGCGCTATGACACGGTTTCAAATTGCGCTGTACATCATATCAGCTTTTAGACTAGCGGGTGCCTTGCTTTGTGATTCACTCAGAGAAATGAGTGAGTCATCCTCCAAATATAGATATACTTTTTGTGTTTTGATATTTGGACAAAGTCTCACTCTTTTTAGCGAATTTTCTCATTTATGACAAAATGCACTATTGTGCTCGCCATGTCCGTCTGTCTGTCTGTCTGTCTGTCCGTCCGTCCGTGACCTCAAGTTTTCGTCGACGAGAAAATGCGCTCTCTGTCACTCACTGCAGTGAGTAGAGTTATATTTTTTTTAGTGCACTTGGTTATTTCATCAAGCGAGAAGAATTATCGCCTCGAGCGAAGAAGCTCTTTAGTATTACTAATATCCTCTGCTTGTTTCAGACTTAACAGTACCAATCCATGCTGTAACACTGTCTCCAGTTCAAAATTGTTAAACGCAGCATTCAAGTCATGCCACAACAGCAGGAGGCAAGGCAAGAGTTATGATATGAGTACCGTGGCCATAGACACTTATCAGCACCACGACAAATGACACTTATCAGCACCACGACAAATTACCCACCGTTATCCCGACTAGTTGAACCGCCGCTCACATAGAAATTTGAACGGCGCTTCCGTAGCTCCGCACTTTAAATCTACCAGACCATCGCGCATCAAAAACATTTTGCGAATGAGACTTTAACAAAATATTAATATGATCACTTTTCTTCATTGGCTCGGTAAAAAAGCGTATCAGTAATACTTTGACTCGTGATGTGGTTAAGAAAGTGTGTCAATATTTGGACATGATCCACTCAAGTGCTGGCTCGACGGAAATTTTTGTAACGCTACGTCATGTCTTCTAAATTCTCACAGCCAAAGTTGAAAGCAAATTAATCCCGGCTATCGATATACACAGTAATATTTAAGTCGTTATGCGAGTGGATATTAGTTTCTAATTTAATGCCCGGAAAACATAAAATCCATACAAATAAAGCTTAAAATACACACATTCAAAGCTTAAAATACATATATTTAAAGCTTAAAATACATATATTTGAAGCTTAAAATACATATATTTAAAGCTTAAAATACATACATCTAAATCTAAAAATACATACATTTAAAGCTTAAAATACATATACATAAAAATTGTAATCTAGAAAATAACAGCCATGCGAAATGCAACAGAAGAAGTAAAGTAAACAGTCACGCAAAAAGGAAAAAAATACTCTAGAATATGTAAAATTGCGGCGTCTTTCAATGACAACAAGAATAAAGTTACTGAGAGAAGAATACAATATTCAGAAGAGAGCAATATTAATGAGAGAAGAATACAATATTCAGAAGAGAGCTATATTAATGAAGGATGAATACAATATTCAGAAGAGAGTAATATTAATAAGGGAAGAATGCAATATCAAGAACAAAGCAATATTAATAAGATAAAAATACAATATTAAGAAGAGTGCAATATTATTGAGAGAATGCAATATTAAGAAGAGGACAATATTAATGAGAGAATAATTCAATATTAAGAAGAGAGCAATATTTATGAGAAAGGAATGCAAGATTAGGAAGAGAGCCATATTAATGAGAAAATAATACGATGAAAGGAATAGTGCAATATTATAGAGAGAATGCAATATTCAGAAGAGAACAATATTAATAAGAGAATAATGCAAAATTAAAAAGAGAGCAATATTAATGAGAGAAGAATGCAATATTACGTAGAGAGCAATATTAATGGGAAAAAATGCAATATTAAAAAGAGAGCAATATTAATGAGAAAAGAATGCAATATTAAGAAGAAAGCAATATTAATGAGNAGAATGCGATATTAATGAGAGAAGAATGCAATATTAATGAGAAAAGAATGCAATATTAATGAGAAAAGAATGCAATATTAATGAGAAAAGAATGCAATATTAATGAGAAAAGAATGCAATATTAATGAGAGAAGAATGCATTATTAATGACCACCGCCAGGATGTAATCCGCCGCTCACATGCTGTGCCACAAAGATGGATGACGACAGCACATGGAAGTACACATAGATGGATGTGCCGCTTCATTCATCCAACATTTATGTTATATAGCTTTATATACACTCAAAAAAAAAACGAGTGAAACTTTATCCAAATGGTGATGAACTTTTCGTCATTATGTGGGTAGTCTTGACCCAGAATGGCTCGTCTAAAGGGCGTGCCAGCGCTACGTATAAAAAGTGTGTCAATATTTAAATTGTATCACTTCACTGCTTCACAAATTAAACTAGAGCAGCCAACACTCCAACGCCGCGACCGACCATCGCGTACTATCCTTTGTACCCATGGCCTGCTTCACAAAGTAAACTAGAGCAGCTAACACTCCAACGCCTACCATCCCGTACTATCCTTTGTACCCAGGGCCTGCTTCACAAATTAAACTAGAGCAGCTAACACTCCAACGCTGCGACCGACCATCTCGTACTATCCTTTGTACCCATGGTCTGCTTCACAAATTAAACTAGAGCAGCCAACACTCCAACGCCGCGACCGACCATCGCGTGCTATCCTTTGTACCCAGGGTCTGCTTCACCTTATACCTCAATACGCCCTGTGCTTGCTTTACCTTAAACGTCTTTATACGTACCGTGAGTCTGATTCACCTTATACCTCATACCTCTATATTCCCATGGTCTGTTTTCCTTATACCTCTCTAAATCCTGGAATTTCCCTACCTTATACCTTAATAAGATAAGACCTGCATTCTCATTTTAAAATGACTTAGATTATAGCCAATCTATACCCAGAAATTGACCTATTCTATACCAAAACTTTCATCAATATAATATGATATTTCATGTCAATGTTGAGGATATTTTACTTACTTTCAATTTTTTCGTAATTTCTGCTTAGGTCACGTTTTCTAGCAAAAATAACAGCATTTGTGTACAAATTAATAAATGAAAAATGTATATATCCAACGCATTTCCAGCAGCTGCACTCGACACCCATCCATTGTTCTGCTTTGCAATTTAATGTTTCGAAATAAATTCTTTTGTGTTCGCGTTCTCTCATTTCAGAAACTATTTCAGCCACATTAATTCAGACAACGAGAGAAGGTTCGTCACGGAACACATCTTGCAAGACTTCACTGGCGGACACGGCGTTATTTTTCTTAAGACGGAGTTAGGTTTTATGGCCGAAGCAGTTGCGCGTGTTGGCGCCTTCAACATCTCAGAAAATCGCTTTAATGACTTGCCTTTTCTCTGCTCTGTATGTGTCGGCAACAGACCAGCATCGAATCGTGGAGCTTAATTGAACAATAAAGACATCTAAAAATTATAATAACACACGACTCAAGGATTGGACAACAGAAACTTCATGATATTATTTCAAACTTTACTACTTCTATAGGACCGCTTTATTTTCGCGGAGTTTAAGGTGAAAATTTACATTTATATTCGCATCATTTTCACGCGACATAAAATAACGGGAAATTGTAACAAATAAGCCTTTAAAGTACTCAGCTCCAAATCATATTTTAATCAGAATTAAAAGTTCCCATTTACGTCCAAAACTCTCGTCCGTTGGAGTACGTAAACACTTTCTTTTCCGGTCTAGAGTCGAGTTCTCGGTCCGCAGAACAAGAGTCATGAACGAGTTCACACGAGTGGGCGCTTCAGGTTCGCCAAAGAAATTCTATTCTAATAAATAAAGGTGCGAAAAAAACGAAGACTTCGGATACGATCAGAACGAGGGTGCATTACTGACCCTCGCTCGATATTGGAGCTTTTTTAACAGCGCCCGAATGGCAGCGTGTTTTCCAACGCTCGACCTCACGCCCATCGTGTCATTCGTGTCTTTCCACTTGAAAAGTTTGGCCACTTAAAGAATCAAGTTGCTTTGAATGTCGGTATAGCCACTCCTTATGTCGATTCATTCGATTCTTGCGACTCAAAATATTTTGCCAATGTAGTATTTCGCCTCGTTCAATTTGATTGACAGTTGATTCATTCAGACGATTTAACAGTTCGGGATTGTCGTTTCTACGCGAACGTGTCTTCGCTCATGTATTCTCCCCACTCTAAAGTTCTTCTCCACTTTAAGAATTTTTAAGTTATTAAAGTTATTATTATTATATTATTCCACTATTATTATTATTATATTATTCCACTTTAAGACTTTTTTAAAAGTCATTAGCTCGACCACTCGAGCGTAGACCCTCGTGAGTTTCCAAGTCGGACTTGGAGATGGCGCAATAAAATGAAGGTTGAAATTAAGTTAAAATTGGCTGCTATTGCCTCTTTTTCTTGTTAATAAATGAGTACGTCGGGGAGCTTTAATGCAGGAGCAATGTTAGACAAGCGTTAGTGGAAACTAAAGTAAAAATTCGAATATATTTTAGGAAAAAAAAAGCTTTTTAAAAAAATATTACATCATCACACGAAAATTTTTCAATTGGAAGTTTGTGCTCATTTATAACGCAATTAGGATTGCCTTTTATAACGCTCATATGTTATTCTAATTCATTACGCAAATTCCATTAACAGAATTCCATTTCCATTACCAGCGATAGAATTTCTAAGTAATTGGAACCGCGACGGGGTTGACACTATCATTGGATCAAGGAATAGAATTTCTGTGGATCACAGATTCCATGTAGAATTTAAACGCATAGAAAACGCTTATAGTAATTCGCCATATCTTCTTTGGATATATGGCGGATTCATTGAAGATGTCGGGAACATATAGATATATTTTTGCTTTGAAATTCATGCTGAACTTTTCATTTGAGCAAACAAATGAAATAAGCGAAGATTTCATCTGTGATGCTGCCACAAACGCGCACACTAAGATGGCGTGAAATTAAGCTTATCGATTTGCTTTAGCTAACATAAATACTCTATTCATTTATTCTATTTGCTCCAGCTAAATATGTCGTGCACATTCGTAGACAACACCGTTCTTCCCACGCATGAATAGAAATAGAATCTATAATTATGTTCATCAGCTAATGAATGAGACTAAACGCGAAAACATTTAATTGACCTTTGTTGTACCGAGGTTGTTTGCGAAATGCATTTCACATTCCCGAATTAAGAATGATTTATTACCTTCTATTTGTCTAGAAATCTGGGCAAGTCTTATGCAAATTTATACCAATATAGCGTTGAGGCAAATATATTCAAACGGAATATGCATCGATTGTTAAACCAAAATTTTAGTCCTCAATTCCGCGAATTCAATGAAAAGATTAAATTTTCAGTAGCTATATATGTTACACAGAGAAATTTCTGGTATATATTGTTAGTTTTCTGTTATATTTTGTATTATTAACGCGATTATTAATGCGACATTTAATAGTATAATGTAAATAACATCCTCTTTGTCTGTCTTGACGGTGGGATTATAAATGCATTACACGGTTTAGACTGAATCTTTTGTCAGTCTTTAAGGTAGGATTATAAATGCATTACACGGTTTAGACTGAATCTTTTGTCAGTCTCTAAGGTGGGATTATAAATGCATTACACGGTTTAGACTGAATCTTTTGTCAGTCTTTAAGGTGGATTAGACTGAATCTATAAGGTAATTTATCAGAGCTCTTAAGAGCTTCATTAGCGTCGGAGATCTCGCAAAGGTTACAAATGAAGCTTAAATGCTTTTCGATTCATTAATTTAAACGATGGCTCCGCCAGGTAATCAGCGAGAAGCCAACGCAAATACTCGGCCGTTGGAATTAAATTCCTGACGACCAAAGCTAATTACGAAATTCCCAAGGAAATCACGAAATTTCATCGAGGGTCTTGACTCTTGACCTGACGTGCATTTCCTGACTTTGATGGAGAGAAATGAGCGGAAAAGTGAACGATTTGAACTCTATTTCTTCAAGGCCTTTTCATTAAATTGAATTAAGGTCTTGAAATTTTTGTGAAAATTTGTGAAAATTTCATTTTGCTCCAGCAAAATGAAAAATTTGTGAAAATTTCATTTTCGAAAATTTCATTAAATTTTTTGCGCGTAAAAAATTTTCCGATCGTCGATAAAACGTCGTATATCAAATCAGTCTCCTTATTTATTATGTTTTTTCCTCTTGCATTACAAAATCGTAAACTGGAACTTGTGCAACTCAATAAATTTACGAATTTATTATTTCAGACGCTTTCGCGTCACCTTATTCCGACGTCCTTAAAGGAAACTACTCTATTCCATGGATTCTACCGAGGCCAATTTTACGATAACTGGAAATTCTTCGGAAATCAGTGCAGACTCTTGGAAATTCTGAGCGCATTGCAATGACTTGTTAGGCAGAAATGCTGACTCGACAAATCCCCTGCACGCCGCAGTGCTTATTGAAAAGCCGTGAAACCGCGAGCCACTGCAGTGAATGTCATCCAGGCTGGGCCAGCAGAGAGAGGATGCAGACCGTGCAGGATGAACATATAGCAAAGGTCTTGAGAACTTCTGTGGTGCAGTAAATGCAAATGACTTTGCTAAAAAAATGAGTTGTCCGAAGAGTGGAACTGAGGAGATGCAGAGTCTTAAAAAAATGCTAAAGAAAAAAATTGCTAAAAATGTGCAAATGTCTTAAAAATTGCTTAAAAATGAGCAGAGTCTTAAATGCCTTTGATAAAAAATGTGTTCCGCGAAAAGTTGAACTGCGGAAAACAGAAAACATAATATGCAGAATCTTAAAAATACACAGTAGGAAATTTAAATGCCTTTTGTTGAACTGAAGGGTGAATCTGTTCCTGAAGGGTGAATCGGTGAGGTTCATATATTCCTATGTATGATATACAAAAATATATATATAAAAATAAATAATTCATATAAAAATTCAATTAAAAAAAGTTCAAATAAAAATTTGCAGTCTTGGGACTTTTGTTGGAGTAGGAAGCACAAATGCCTTTTGTAAGAGAATGTATTCCCTGAAAAGTGAACAGTGGACAATTACCAACAAAAATGCAGTCGTGGGACTTTCTGAAAATAGGAAATGAAAATTTCTTTGATAAAAGTATGTGAGGAAGAGATTTGGAGGAGAAGTGCAACATGCATGAGCAGAGAAGACTTCCAAAAATTTCTTATACCAGCGCAGTGTACAAATAACTGTTTTATGTTCTCAGGAAAGTAAACTGGCGAGCCGAAAACCAGTCATTGCTTGTATTGAACAATAGAGAAAAGGAGGGTTAGCAAACCCCTGCAGAAATAAGTGCGTTGATAACCGAATAGCTTCTGAAAGACGGAATTGCCTATACAGGTTCATTAAAATAAAATTAACGGGCTATTGCGCTGAACAATGCATTTTGAGAGGGTAACTTGCAGACTAATTAGAGCGCACAGGTCTTTGCAGAGACAGCTGTTAGTGTCCTTAGAGAACGATTTCCTACTCAGGTACGAAAGTTGTGATTTACGATCAAGCAATAAAAAATGGAAACAAAGGCCTCGCCTTGAAAATATGGTGACTCTTCGTTACATTTTTCCAGCGATAATTTAGCTGAAAATCCGATCAGTTTGCGCTGCCGGCACTCGAATTAAAAATAAATCAAATTTGCAAACACATAATAGACGAGCATTTGAAGTCACCCTAGCTTTTCGTGGGTTTTATGTCATTTGTTATGGCTCTTTTAAATCTCGTTATCATCTGATTACATTAATTAATTATTTGTTATTTTATATAAAAAATCAATAAATCAACAGTTAAACAATGCCAAACCATATTTTATAATGATGAAATTTCTGGCTTATAGATTTATTGCATGGAATAAAAATAAGATAGATTTATTTCATGGATTCAAAATGCCACAGTGAGTATATTTGTTGCGAAAATTTCGATTTATATAGGGTTTTGCGCATCGTTTCTTCTAATTCCTCATTCAACGGCACACGCGTCTACACTCATTAACAAAGCCTCATTTTATGAGCATCCGATCGTCCCTCATTCGAATATTTTTATACAAGTTTTCCCTCCTAATTAATCCATAATTAGCAGCATTTGTGACTGCCGGTTAAAAGACTGCGCAATTTTTGATAACCCTTTTTCAATGCTCCCCTAATCTATTACGAAGCTCGAAAGTCGTGTAAATTGAGGCACTTGAATGATTACTTTATTCCCTGACTTATTTTTCTACGTTAAACCAGTCAGACAAAGGAGATCGCTTTTTTTATACTAATTAAGAGCTCTTTGATGTTCGATCAAGTGCACTTCGAACTCTAAGCATTATTATTGCGCGATAATGCAAATATATCAACATGAATCGAGCTCCACTAACAACACTATTTTTTTAATTTATGAATTGCATTTAGATAATCAATTCAGAACATTATTAGTCGCTGTGTTCCAATCTTATTGGTCTTCAACTAAGAATTATTCAACAAAATATTTATGTTGATTTAGAGGTAATCGAATACCTCCATGGTTGATTCATTCATTCATTTCACTGAATGAATTGATTCATTGAAAATAAATCGATTTGTTAAATTGCATTTAGATAATCAATTCAGAACATTATTAGTCGCTGTGTTCCAATCTTATTGGTCTTCAACTAAGAATTATTCAACAAAATATTTATGTCGATTTACAGGTAATCGAATACCTCCATGGTTGATTCATTCATTCATTTCACTGAATGAATTGATTCATTGAAAATAAATCGATTTGTTAATTGGAAAAACGTCAAGATTCATTGTTACGTCTAGCAGGGTGATATGGAGGTATATTGCACGGGAAGGTCAAGCCGGTGTTGTCTCAACAGATAAACCCTCTGCTGTCTCAATCATTCACGCAGTACCACATGCTTTCTTATAAGCCAAAGATCAGTTGTAACTTGAACATAACATTCTTTTCTTTGAATAATATATAACCTCTCCCTATGTTGTTATTGTTGTTGTAATTGCCCATCCTGGTAATGGCAACTAGGTAATTATAAGGGAGGGGGTGATAGGTCAGTTTTTCCGGGTAGTTCTACGACCATCACTGGCTCGCTGGCTCGCCAGAACCATTTGATTGCATTACACAACACCCTGGACAAGCCAGGTACTCATTTATCAACCAGAGTTGGATGAATGGCTGAATTGACCATGAGCTGAGCTTCCCGGAAGAAATTGTCCTCAGTGGGACTCGAACCCGGGCGCTGGGTGCGAGAGACTGAGTCTCTCACCACTGCACCACCACAGCTCACCTCTCCCTATAAAACTTAACGTCAGTCTTCAAGTAAACCAACAGATATAATATAATTATATATAATTTGTATAATTGTATATAATACAGACATAGACTACATAGAGTGTAGACTGACAGATGAATCCGAACGTGAGTGCATATCAGCGC
>NW_025942473.1:0-1399 GCF_000764305.2 Hyalella azteca
ATGGCTCCATGTAATAGTGTATCAATTTAATAAGACTTAGTTTGCATAATATTCTGCATGTATAATAACCCGTGAACTTGAATGAGGATAAATTGTTCATTCATATATTTCAGAACTAATTCCATCATTTTCTTAGTGAAATTATTTGTTACCTCCATTTCATATTTTATCTATTGTGTTTAATGACATCACGTGAACTTTGCTTTTCAGGATGACCTGATTAAGTAAATGGTGAATATGTTACGAATCCATTCAAACATTTATTTGATATTATAAGCGAAATAATTGGCATTTTGCATATTTATTCCTGCGAATGTTTGCACAAGGTGTTGTTTTTAAACCTATTAACTGCGTGCTAAATGATAATAACTAATTTTCTAGAAGTTATTCTTCCAAATAGTTTGCATGCAGCAATTGTTGGTACAATTTTCGCATAATTTGTACAATTGTCTAGTAGGTACAATTTTCGTACAATTTGTACAATTGTGCAGTAGGTACAGTTTCCATGCAATTTGTACAATTGTGTGATTGGTATAATTTTCGTAGAATTTGTACAATTATGTAGTGGTTTAATTTTCGTATAATATGTACAATTGTGTAGTGGTTTAATTTTCGTATAATATGTACAATTGTGTAAAAGGTACAAATTTCGTACAATTTGTACAATTGTGTAGTAGGCACAATTTTCGTACAATTTGCACAATTGTGTAGTAGGTACAATTTTCGTACAATTTGCACAATTGTGTAGTAGGTACAATTTTCGTACAATTTGTTCAATTGTGTGATAGGTACAATTTCCATACAATCTGTACAATTGTGTGGTAGGTACAATTTTCGTACAATTTGTACAATTGTGCAGTAGGTACAATTTCCATGCAACTTGTATAATTGTGTGATTGGTATAATTTTCGTACAATTTGTACAATTATGTAGTGGGTTTAATTTTCGTATAATATGCACAATTGTGTAGTAGGTACAATTTTCGTACAACTTGTGCAATTGTGTAGTAGGTACAATTTTCGTACAATTTATTCAATTGTGTAGTAGGTACAACTTTCGTACAATTTGCACAATTGTGCAGTAGGCACAATTTTCACACAATTTGTACACTTATATAGCAGGTACAATTTTCATACAATTTGTACAATTGTGTAGTGGGTACAATTTTCATACAATTTGTACAATTGTGTAGTAGGTACAATTTTCGAAAGAACCTTAGTTGCTGTGAGTCATCGTCGAAACACAAGTGTCGCAGACGTGTGTGATTTGTCTCGCTTGTTCAGTTCAAAAAGACGACTGGCTCATGTTGACTATGAAAATATTCCAACGTTGTAAAACAAACTCCGAAGAGAAGTTATCTTGCACCGAGACGGCGAAATGTTGTAGGAATCTTCACAAA
>NW_025942474.1:0-670 GCF_000764305.2 Hyalella azteca
ATAGTCTCCACTCCGTTTTCACTTGATATCAACTTCATATGTACTTTATTTCAACTTCGTCTTCACTTGATACCAACTATTATATGATGTATTTACGCAGCCAGCTATGATAATGGCTAAGATGGATCAACGCAAGGTATTTGCTAACTTAAGTTGTATTATAACATGAAGGATTTATTGCAGCGACTCTGCAACTGAAGGACCGCGACATCGCTCAGCTGTGTGAGGAGAAGGAGGCGTGTCTGGGGGAGTTGCTGAGCGAGTGTGGGGGCTCCCCGCTCCTGGTGGGGGAGCTCGCCGCCCCCTCCGCGCAGTACAGAGCCCTGCTGGATGAACTCAACGTCGACCCTGCGCATGCGCGCGAGATTCAGATCAAGGCGCTCACTGTGAGCACCTGGGGGCGTGGTGCTTGGTCTTGGGGCGTGAGGGAGGGGCAGGATACCTCGAGGGCGGGGTGTCTTGCCAGGGGTTGGGGCTGGTCATCCTCTAGAGGATTAAGTGTGGTGCTCTGTGAGAAGGACGTGCCTTGTGGGGTAGAGGTGTGCGGCTTTTGAGGCGGGTAGTGGTGCCTTGATGTGAGGTGTGCTGCCTGGGTGTGCACTGTCTCCGTCTCTCTAGTTTGATACGCGGACACATCTGAACTCTTATCTAATATTTCCTCATAAAGAAG
>NW_025942475.1:0-12094 GCF_000764305.2 Hyalella azteca
CATCGGCGCGGGAGCTCGTGGTCGGCGACATCGTCCTCGTAAAGGAGAAAAACGCCAACAGATCTTCGTGGCCTGTCAGGATCGTCGATGAGACTCATCCGAGTCACGACGGCATCGTCAGGTCCGCCACCGTGCGCTTGAGCCAGCGGGATCCCAGCGAGCGCGCACGACGCTGGGTCAGGCCATGCACCGACCTAGTGCTCCTACAGCGTGCCTCGGAGAAATGAAATAGTCCTAGAAAATCGGACTGGGGCCCGGAGTGTCGCGTTTAGAAATTAAATATTAACGCGAAGGTACAGAAAAGGAAAACTTCTCGCCAACCCAGAGGATTTCCCAGCGAGTCGGAAACAAAACCGACGCTAACATTCAAACCGTGTACAAAAATCTGGTGGAATTCCTTTTAAATATATCAGTCCGCTATCAATAATCCGCTTTTCTGGCCGGTGTCAAGCCGAACCCGAAGAAGAATCATTGCCGCAGGAAAAATGCAGATTTTCCTACACCAGCCTAACCGCACGGTGCTCCCGCTTCACCTGTGTTTGCCTAGCAGCTTTTTGGAAGGCTTACCTGCAGCATCTTACCTCGGCCGCGGTCCTGCTCTCCTCTTGATCTGGCGTTGTGGTGGCTCGACGAGAGCGTGGTTCCCCTACCTGGAGCTCAGACGTTCTCCTGCTCGGCAGCTGTGGTCAAGGTGGTGCTACACTCCTTGAAGCTTCGGAGACGTCAGAGGTGAGGCTTGATTCTTGGCCAGAACCTGCTTACCTCGCTCCCAGCCAATTGTTCAAAATTGGATGATCCTTTAGGATTTGGACCGTTATTAATTTGTGAATTCCACAGATTTTTTGTTGAACACTGATATTAATTAGCCATGTACTATATGCAACTAATTCTCAAGTTTGGGTTTGTTTACCGGCAGGTGTGAACCGTGTGATGTTCATGGCCAGCCATGGATGACCGAGCCAGCATTTGATCCATCCTTTAAACTTAGATAAAGCCTGTTCAGTTTCTAGTAGCAAATCCTTTCTTATTTTCCTGATTTGTTGAAATTGGTTATGGTTAATAACTGAAGTCGGAAATTCAGTCATCTTCTATTAGAAATTAAATTCAATATTCATTATTTTTGTATAAACTGAACGCGCTCTACCGCAGGAGAAAGCTGCAGCCCTTTCGTGCTTATATTTTGTGACAAATTAGGGTTTTTAGCGTAAAAGCATACAAATTATACTTGAAAACCTTGTAGTTGACATCCAGTAGGAGCGAGAACGTTTATTTGTGAGATTAGCTAAACTGTGTTGTGTTAAATCGAAAGCTTGTGGGTGACTGTGGCAGCCATTTGCAAAACGTGAATCCAAAGCTTGTCTGAGCCTGGCAGAATTCGAGTGTAAAAGTAGTGCCTGATTGTTCTGTACTATGAGATAATCATTTATTAATTAATTATCAATTAATTAGGTAACAGTTTATCTGCCTTATTCATCATACTCGCCTGACATGTTTTCCCCTTAGTTGAGTTTTGGAGCCTGCTTGATCAGGTCATCAATTAGTTATCTCAGTGCCAATGAAGCAGATAATGTGTAGTAGATCACAATTCAATAAGTATCAGTTGGATGGATACATTATGAATGTCTAGCGTGTCTGAATTTTTTAGTTAAGAAATCATTTAGCACAATCAAAATATATCAGAATTTTTTATACTGTCTGACCTTTTACTTTGTCTATAATACATGTCAACCTTCTGTGCTCGCAGGTATCGAACTAAGAACAAGTATTTTCCAGAAGTAAAGCGCAATTTTCAGAGCCATCANCCCCAGGCTGATGTAGGAGTGGCTCGGTTGACCACATATTCAAATAGGTGTTGATAGCAAATGGATAAACATAGTGACGATAATTCCTTATGTAATCATACCTTAACTAGAGTGAGTATTGTTAATGTTGAGTGGAAAACTAGAGTGAATATTGTTAATGCTGAGTGGAAAATTACTCAGGCCTAAAGTTAGTTTCTGAAATGATCGTGGAATTCACACCGGTAGAAATAATTCCAATGGCTAGAGAGATCATGTAAAATGTATTACATTTCTGATCCTATTCAATAGTAGATAATTTTGATTTTTAACTTAATGTTTTCATTATTGCTATTTTTATCCATTTTGATTCAGTATTATTGAGGATTCTTTTAAGGTTCACTAATATTGTTTTCATAGGGAAGAAAATAATATGATTAAATTAATTAAATTTGATTTTGATATGTAACAGTGATTGCTTATGGATGATAGTGATAAATTTAAATAATTTGACCGTGAGAATTATTGAGATTCAATCTTAAGTTGTTACTCATATTAGGATTTGAGTGTGGATTTTGATACAGTTAGGTTCAATGATATTGAAGTCAAAATATTTATTGTTATTGTTCAAATAAGATACTAAATTACATTGATTTAATTGGAGGAAACCTAAGAATGTAAATGTTATGAATTTTTAGAATACTGATTAGAATGTAATGATCAAAAGGACTAAGTTGGATTTTAAGATTAATCCCCTAAATTACTGTCTTGATAAAATGGAAAGATGAGTTGGTCAGACTAGATATGAATTAAACATAAATGTCACTTGAATTTTAATTAGGTGAATTAACTTAATCCAGAAATGTGTTGGTGGAAATCATTATTAAATTAAACTCGTAGTAATTCTGCGGATGATATCCTGGTCAATGAAATATTTTACCCGTGCCCTGTATTAATGTCGATGAAATATTTTACTCATGTCATGTTCTAATGTCTAACTTTTGTTCACAGGCCTATTTTACGTACATGTTGACAGCAAACTAAATAAACTGAAACACGGACCTGCATCCCCTATTACCCTACCTACATTTAGGGAAGCCTCAGTCAAATATAAAATCGTCAGCACAATATTAAACGAATAGTATTCCTCAATCTTCAGTGAGATCTCTCAGCCTTCCCTCAGACTTCCCTCAGATTAACGTTGCGTGTATGGGAAGAACAGGTTGAACAGCCTTTTTCTCAATGAAAATGCTAGTGATAACTGAGAGATACAACTTATTTATCAAATTGAATGCGCGTTTGAGAAATAGCAACAGAAATATAAGGAATAATAGTCTAAATGAATTCCAAAAATGCAAGAGGAGAATCGCGATTTAAAAATAACGAATCACGAGACAGGTCCTCGGCTACTCCATAATTCGATCATACTTCATATTAACGTAGAGGAAAATCTGTCTGCGTCCCATGTTACTACGTTATGAGGGCTATGTTCTTCGCCACGAGAAACATCCTTGAAGAATATCATTCTAATTGGGAAAATCATTATGCCTCACAACAATGAAGACGACATTGTCTGAGTAGGTTACCTTGTCCATAACAATGTTAATTGTTGAACCATTGCAGTCAAAGAACACGTGTTTCTCTATCATTTTTGGTCTCAAAATAAGATTGGTTTCCATTAATAAAATTCTATATTTCAAAACAAAAAAAAATTAAACACCACATTTTTGAAGCGCAGCATATTTTGTCCTCTTTTCACCTTGTTGGAAACATTGCAAGGCAAAAGTCAATGATACATTAATAGACGTCGGCTGATGACCGCTCTATAGTGCAGGAATTCAAGCACCACGATTCACTTATTTAATGGTTTGTTACGCTATAGAAACTGATTTGGAATGAATTGAATAGAAAAGAATAGAAGTGTCGGCACTGAAGAAATAGGCCAATGGCCTGTTGCCGATTGTACTTTTCGTTACTTGATTCACAAGGGATCCAGCCTTTTGTACCCGATCTTTCCATAATTGACGATTGTTTGAGATAGCTGCTGGACTTGTTGCCAGGCCCGTAAGGTGCTAGGCATTTCAAGACTGATGACACAAACTTGTGCGGGCTCAACGGAGTAGAGAAAAGTCGACGTGCTTTTTCTCCTGTTTATTTCATATACTAAGTCTACTCTGCCCTTTAGCAGGCTTACGCACGGAAAGGAGGATGAAAGATATGCTGGTCTTGGGCTATGCTGGCCTCCGGCATGCATCCCGGAAAACGACCCACCCAGGAGAGCCTGAAAGTACCCGGATTTTTCTATCATCCGATCTCTCCAGAGTATTATTGCTGTATCACCACACCTCAATGTAATCTGGCTGGGATCTGCTCTTTGGTTTGCCATGACTGCTTCTGAAGAGCAAGGAAGGGTCACAATCGAATAATTGCGAAATGCAGTTGCAGTTGCTAGATGTAATTGGTGTAAGCTGCAACGCTTGAAACCCAACCACACGGGCCACTAAACCATAGAGCACTTTAAGCTACAGCTGTATATCAAATTCCCATTCTGAAGTTAGAATTAAATTTCCAGGAAAGCTGTTTTTGACATAGCTAACAATCTTCACGAGTGACAACTTAGAAGGTTGAAGGGTTGAAAAATGAATTAACAATCTAACATTCATCTAAATTTTGCAGCCTTCATTTTATTTTTAGCAACGTCTGTATTATTAACTTTGCCAAGACTACCGAGCCTAAACGCCCGAGAGAGTTTTGTTCTTCCAAGTCAATTATGTGTATCTCCTAAGTTATCAACGTTTTACACTGTCAAGCATGTCAATACCAGAAAATTATGATGAATCTTGTTACAGTTGAATCTATACAGTAGATTCAACTACTGTATAGAGTACAGTAGCTGTACAGTGCAACCTGTATAAAGTATACAGGTTGCAGTAGAGGCTGCAATTCGCACGTTAGCAAAACCCTACGCATGATCAAAAAATGCGCACCAGTCATTATAATTTAATGTAGACAGTACGGTCGAACACAATTCAAAGATCCTGAAGCTGAGAAAATTCGAATGATGAAGTGCCCAAGGAACCAAACAATTTCTAGACTTCAAAACGGGTTAGTAAAATTTAAATGTCAAGTCTCCGTTTAAATGTCCTTTGGGTCCAAACACTGAGCTGAAAATGCTTTACGAAATCCTTTCCGTATCACTTTCAACATTATCAATCCAAAGGATTGCGTTTTAGAGCTCTCTGAATGAAGAGCCTTTTAAGTAAAACAAAAAGTGCCGTAATGACAAGGACGTCTAATTCAAATATACTATGGATAAATACCGTGCTAAACAAGGCTAAACTAAACTTATTTTTTCACTCCGACGGTAAGATTAAAATTTAAATTACCTACGCAATCGTTCCAACATAAATTAATTGAACGGCAAGTTTGAGCTGCATGGCTAGAAAGTTTCTCTTCAGAACCTCTAAGTCGCTTGACGCAAAAATAAACTCAATGGCTGGGCGGAAAGCAATGGGTACCATTTAAATTGTCCATTTTGAACCAAAAACATCGCTAGATATTTTTATTGCCATCTCCGATAAATAGGTGGAGAACATCATTTGTAATGCTTACTCTTCAATCTCTAATAGCAGGAGCCATGTTCAATCTCTAATAGCAGGAGCCATGTCAGCCCTAATTCATATTAATGGTTGACGTCACGACCAATATTTCTACGAGTGTAATCTTCGCTTTAGTTCACAACCTAATCGCTTTAGTTCACAACCCCTACCAGGAACTGGTTTAAACGGGATCTGATTATGGCTCCTAGTACGGGTATCACATAGACATACAAGAGATGGCCTGCATGGTCCGAAGGCTCACAGCGAGGTGGACAAGGAAGCCTACCTCGCCGAATAGCCGAGCCGAAGAGCCCTCGACCTACTATTCGTGACTGGCAACTCAACTTTATGCGACCTCAAAAATTTCGGAGACATTACAGACTTTATAGACTTTGATGAGAAATTAATCGAAGGGGTTTGTTCACTTGGCATTCGCCGGTTACTTACGGTACGTACGCCCAACATGACATTGCCACGACTACAGCCATGACACTGCTTTAGGATTAGTAAAGACATACATATTCTTCAACAAAGAGGAAAAGAATTTTCATCAATTACAGAAAATTTGAGCGAATCATCTGTCCTATACAGTGGACCCTAACGTGAAAGCAATTATCTAGGTTATATAAACTTATTTTGTCTGCGTTACCGTGATCATGTCACAGAACCAGAAAATAGCTAAAAATGTTTAACAGACACTGGTGGAGACGAACCAGATGCGATACGCTGAGATGAAATATACAAAAATAGAATTGGACTGCAATGAAACCAACTATATAAATATTGGTGGAAGAAATTTGTGGTTTGACAAAAAATGCTCATAAAGACCTATTTCCCACGTGATAATTTCCCGTGAATGCTGCCTATTCATAGTTCTACATCGCACAAGTTAATACAGTAAGCGTCAGCGATAGATGCAACATAAATTTCTGATACAAGCTTTTCAATTCTTCACGCAAATCTAATTTTTCAAACTATAATTCGGGTACCTTCAAGTTATACACATACGCATTAATACATATCCACGCAAG
This sequence comes from Hyalella azteca, assembly GCF_000764305.2. Taxonomy (NCBI): domain Eukaryota; kingdom Metazoa; phylum Arthropoda; class Malacostraca; order Amphipoda; family Hyalellidae; genus Hyalella; species Hyalella azteca. The sequence goes on from NW_025942475.1 coordinate 6,409, forward strand.
AAATTTCAACCTAGCTGCCAGGGAAAGGCATATTTAAACTTCTGAGAGCGAGGTGCATCAAGAGGGCTCGAGACCAAAATATAACCCACCAATTCATTGTCATGTGTAACTAAACCATTCGCACATGTGTATAGAAGTATAATAATTCATGACTATCGAGCTAAATAGAGACACATATTCCGCTCTCGGAGTAATTATGTTAGTCCGGGAGCTTTGTGACGCACGATTTAATAAGGGGGTAATGAAGTCGGCAGACTCGATCCTTGTTTCCTTATATTTCGGCGTCGAAACCTGCACGTACAGGATTCTATAAGAGTGTGAACATACAAGAAACCGAGATCATATAATGATAATTATAGTTTAATGAACGCAGTTCTAGAAGAGAACTGCTTTAAATTGGAAAATACGAAGCACCATGATCATCTAGGATGATAATTAGTCTTATGAACACAGTTCCAGAAAGGAGCTGCCTAATTTCAAGCGAGTGCAACATTCAAGACACGAGATCAATCGTACTCTACTTAATCTAATCAATCTCGTCGGTCTGTCTCATGACTCTAACTGAATACATAGCTTATAGCCTCATTATAAGACACCTAGAACGGAGCGGGCAATAATGAACGGTAGAGCGATCACATCTAGCCGACCACAAATGATTCCGACAGATTTAATTATTCACTATTACTCTCATTAGCAATAACAAAATGAGGATCTTTTTGAGGATCTGACAGAAGCAGGCTACTGCTAGAGCACTAGGTTACTGGCACCTTTACATACGGGCCGACTGCTAATGGTAATTAACTACTGCTAGGTTACTGGCCTAGTTTTCCAAACTGGCTGACCACGGTAATTAACATGACACAGGGTAAATTCGTAGGTTCTTTAACTTACGGTCTTTGAGGCTCTAGAAAGACGAACGTGGACTTCAATTCTTGAATGCTTTTCTAATGAATAGCTTTTACTACTACAAGTACCGTACGATACCTGCAAATATGGAATAAAGTATTTAGACTGGAACTATAAACCATTTAACTTCACAGCACAGCAGCTTTTCTGACAATCCCATTCATTCTCAAATCGACGATATTTCCATACAACCAAGGCACACTTGACACGCATTAGCTTAAAAAAGAAGCCAAATCAATTTGCAATGATTAAATGATCATCTGTAGCACAAGCCATTACAAAGCATTCTCCACAAGATTTCTATTTTTTAGGGCAGAACAGAAACTACTAGATCTAGTTTACGACAATTATCGCTGTGAGTTGGATTTCTTAGTTGATTCAAATCAAATTAATGGATTGAACAAGTTTAAATATAACAGACATTCTGTGGCATGCCACTGGCTTAGAGGCGCCCATGCGGACTAAGTGACATACAACTTCACATAACAGTTCAGGAATGAAAATAATCACTGCTATTCCCACAAACAGTTTTTTCTCACTCATAAAAAACTCAATCATCCAGTAAATGCACATATTTCACATTTAACACTTATAAACACGGAAATAATTTGGCAGAGCTTCTCTCGTTGCCGATCCCAACTTCAACTGCGCGCGCATGGACTGCGTGGGTGCTGCCGGACTTGAATTTTCCGGAATTAGCAGACAAGTCGATAATTTGCATGCTACGATACACATTTAACATTATATTTACTCTACAGTTTAAAGTTACTATCTCGAGCTCCTCGGTCAACGATATATTGATACTATTTTTACACGTTGAAATGAACGTGACAACACACGAATAAAATATTCATCCATTCTGAATCGATGAATAGTTCTTTTAGGAAGCAGCAAGCCAGTGTACTACCATCGCTTATTAATATGATTAACAGGAAACAAATGGAAAGCAGCATTAACAAGGTGTCATGCGCTGTAAGCTCGTTTCCACGAAGTCTGTTATCAGTTAATTAAGTTGGGGGAAAGAGGAAATGTTGTAGGCCAGTGCAAGCGCGACAGTTAAGGGCTCAAACGCTCTTACTCTGAGTCAGGCAGAATTTACACTGACAAACTATTGCCTAACTGGGAAGAGATTCGAGAATTATAAAGAGAGCGCGCAATTGATTCGATGCGCAATGGATGCAAGAAGCAAGCGAAGAGCACGTACTAGACTGATTCGGGTGCATGTTATACAAACTGATAGGAGCAGTTCCATGGTATAAAAAGTAACTAATGCTTAACCCCTTTAGCGCGCAAGTTACCGGATTTGGCCGCTAAAACTCTCCTTCCACTAGAGCCCGGCTTGTCCCCTTGCGTTGTCATGCTTCTACCAATCCCAGATTATCTGTCCTTATTTATATACTAGGCTTCACCTCCTGCCATGCTCAAGAACTGAATCAAGAGCATTTAAATGAAAGTTTTAACTCCTACACTGCAATTGACGCTCTTTCCGTATTTTACCTATACAATAGTTTCGTTTGGCATTTACACACATTATCGAAAATTTCCATATTGCCGTAGTGGACGCTCCCAGAACTTTTAGTTGAGGTTTAATGCATTATTACTTAAGAATTCGAAATATCCACAAATAAATATCGTATAATTATCCAAAATATGTCGTAATTCAGTAATTACAATTTCAGCACATTTCTATGCTTACCCGCGCAAGAGTCCATAGATGCGCCGAGGGAACCTAACCCGACTTATATACCGACATGTAAAATACAAACGATTAATGAATATCACCATATCAGCTTCGATAAGTCAACATACACACCGCACCCGTTTCAACGCTTCGAACTGGAGTACTGTAGCACACTACGCTTCACGACGAATAGAGATTTGTAGTGATCTCGGCAGTATTGTTAGAATAAGATAGATGTAGACATCTTGCTAACTTAATATTGTACATATTGTCATCCGTAACAATGGTCAGTAACAACGGTCAGTAACAACAAAATCATAGTCAAATTACTGCGAATTTAAGCACGTATTGCTGTTTAAATCGCCAATGAAGGTGAAACAGAAAAAAACTCGCGAACAAAGGCACAATCAAATAAATTTTTATGAGCTAAACATTAACGTCCGGTAGTTAGGACTGTAAATTCAAAATTTCGTTCGAATCTGCTCAATAATTTGGAAAAAATTTCTTGATTACCGGTACTGTGAATTTCGGCCCGTAGTGCCATATAACTATGGCAAAAACGAATGAAGGCAAAATTAATAAAAAAAAAAATCACGAGCTTGACATTACCGTTAGGTCCTAATGAATACGCGTACTAAGTTTCATCTAGTTAAGTTCATTAGTTTGAGAGATATTACTTGAACGTTGAATTGGAAATTGGCCGTGAGATCGGCCGCGAGTCCGGCCGTTAATTTGTCCGAGACGTAAACCCAAGAGAGGTAAAAAAAACAGATCTGGGTGACAAAACCATCGCTGGGTGTCACGATGTGCTGCACGTGTTGTGTACAAATCGTCAAACAAACGTTCGAACTTCTGACTTCGACTTCGGACTATCGCCCCCCAAACGCCCTCTTCTTCCTTATCGCCCCCCAAAATCTTTCCACCGCCCCCAGGGGGGCGATATCGCCCACTTTGGGAACCACTGTACTAAAGACTGAGACTGACTATTGAAAAACTGGCTTTTTCAGTCCGGACCATCGAGACTGGAGTGACGGGGAGTCAAGCGCTGTTCAATCTTTTACGGGACTTGCGTGACGGCAGCGTTGCCAGATGGTATATTTTTACGCCAAATTTCACAAATCTGGTATTTTCAGGAGGTGTCTGGTATGAATATTTTACATCTGGTATGTTGGTATATTTGCCTAAATCTGGTATTTTCTGGCTTACTGCAAATTTACTGCATTAAGTTCCGCCTCGGAAGTTTGAACTTCCTCCAGCGTAGGCGTGGATTTTATAGAATACCTTCAGAGACGCGCGACTAGAGCTTTCCCGCCATTTTTGGACCCGCAAGTTTACCGCTTGATAAAATAACCCCAATCTAATATTTAACATTTAACAACAGTGTTTAGTTCAATATAAGCACGAGAGTGATGATCCTTGATTGATTACTGATCAGTGATAATAGGGCCTAGGACGAGTGAGGGTGTCGAACCGATCTCTGCGACGCAAGCTCCACCATTTTTGTTTGGTGATTTTGAATTCTAGTGTGTGCCACTTATTAAAGTACAACTTGAATTCTGGGGTGCCATTCAATATTTCACTGATCTTGAAAATCATCATCCAATCATAGAACTGGCTGCCTACTGCATCACTTGTCTACTTTCACCTGTCTCCAATGCATTCGTGGAGCGAATGTTTTCACAAGTCACCTATGTGAAAAACAAGCAAAGAAATAAAATTCCAACTAAGGTACTGGAGTCCGTTCTCTTATACACATCTGATGTGTNAGTAATGGCAAATGATATTGGCAAGTAATGCCAACTGCCAAGTATTTGGAGTCTTGCGCCGGCTGTGGCTGCAGGCGGACGTGTGCTGCTGAGCTCCGCTTACAACATACGCGATTGCAAAAGTCTGATACCCTCAAAAACTGTGTCGCAAATCTTCATAGGCTAGTTCATTATTAGATAAAAACGCGTTGAAGATGTAATGACGTTGAAGGCCGTGCTATTTAATCTGACTGGGGCCATCCGGTGCTACTGTACCGTTACCGAGCTGCCATCTTGTTAATTAGTCCATCTTCTGTCTCTTATACACATCTAGATGTGTATAAGAGACAGGAGCGAGTGTTTTCACAAGTCACCTATGGGGAAAACAAGCTACGAAATAAAATTTCAACTAAGGTACTGAAGTCCGTTATTCGGACCAAGAGCTATCTGCTCAACCGCAACAAGTAATCACACCCGAAATGTTGGATAAAGGCAATATGCAATCATGTACGAAAATAAGCAAAAGGAAGATGATCTGTTTCCGTGGCTTGCTCATGTTGAGCGAAGGAAGGAAGGGCCACACTGTGATAAATAAAGGAAAAAGTGTAAATGTAATCAAACGCAGGAAAAGAAAAGTGTCAAAATGTTCCAAACAGAGGGAAAAAATATAACGTATTCAATTTGGCTAATTATCGTCAAGCCAGATAAATGCACAGTACATATGATAATTTTTTTCTTTTTCTAACCAACGTTTCTGACGAATGATTTAATTAAATTTGGAGGTAATCGTGAGTACGCAGCCGTGCACCACTAAATTTGTGAACCAATCAGCCTTGAAAGGAACGCCTAGCATATTTCCGGATGATCACCAATCAGCCGCAGATTAAGCCGTCCGTCGGTAACCAGCCCGTGACATCATCTTGCTTTAAATATTAGGAGCTTTACGCCACCACATTCTGAAGCGAATAAGAGAGTAATGGTTATGCACCACTGAACGTTTCATCGAATCATCACTTCATACCCTGACTTTAGCTCGAACTGTAACTTGCGGACAACGGTGAACGGACTGCGTCCAACCAGCCCAGGTAGCCAGTGGAACTGCATGCATCCTGCCGTGCACCCTAGACCGTCACTTTTAGCACAACGTCCAGGGTTAGGTTTCAGAAAGCATAGTTCTGTTCCAAACTCTATCATCCGCCGGCGAGTGACCTTCGCTAAATTACGTAACTTTTAGCTCACAGCATCTGGGGTTCTGTTCCAAATTTATCGTCGTACGACGCGTGGCCGTTCGACCGTGGGCTGATTCGACACACGGGACAGATACGGACGGCTCCGGCGCGCTCCGTCCGGGTGG
>NW_025942476.1:0-643 GCF_000764305.2 Hyalella azteca
TCCGCGACACACTATTTGCTATAAATGATTTTAGTTATTAATTTGGCTCTTCAGTAGCAGAGCGCACGTCTTTTCGGATGGCCTTTTTTTGTTCGAGTACTGCATTCGGTTTGCATGGATTTTTGATTTCTTTCGGAATCAGGTTGCAAATCATGTTAATCAAAAAATGTAACTCAGTACTCGCTGCAGTGAGTGACAGAGAGCGCATTTTGTCGTCGACGAAAACGTGAAGTCACGGACGGACAGACAGACGGACGGACGGACGGGCATGGCGAGCACAATAGCGCATTTTTTCCATAAATGAGAAAATGCCCTGAAAAGGAAACTTCATTCAGAGCTGGCATTTTGAAAACAGCACTAACTATTTACTGCTCATAGTTTTTTGAACGGTTTGAGTATCCTTAACTAACGACGTGCTTTGCCGTGTGATTTATAATTTTACAATTTCACCATATAATTTGTAAATTATATTTTGTGAGAACACTATTCCCAAAATTACCTGACGTTTAAAGCAAGATCTTAGCTAAATGCACTCTACTGTTCATTTCGAGGTTGCTGTAATTTTTGCCGCTGCTGTGAGGATTTGATTTGAATATTCTTCGCAGAACGTGTCATGTTATTTTAACTTGTCGGTGCTGGTTAC
>NW_025942477.1:0-673 GCF_000764305.2 Hyalella azteca
CAACGCCGCTGTGCTCGCTGAGATGTTGTCTGAGCTCGTGCCCGGACAAGAGCATACGGAAGATCTGCAGCTTCTCGAGGCGAGTGCTGTTCTTGATGGTCATGTTGAGGCGAGTGTTGTTCTTGCTTGTAATGTTGAGGCGCTGCGTGCAGCTTCTCGAGGCAACTATGGCCAATATTGGTATAGTTGGCAGAAGCTGTTCTTTGATTCAAGTTTCGTTGAAAACCAGAGAGTATTTAATTATTTACTGAAGACAACTATGGTCAAGAAGGCCTGGGTTATTCAAGATAATTCGGAGCAATCCGAAAGCGCTACAGCCAGTCAAGAACAGTGAAATTGTTACTTTTATTTAACTGTTTAGTAGCAACCAGCAATTAGTTTTACTCTAAATTTAATTTCAAAGCTACGTTTTGTATGATCTATAGAACAGGCACACAGTTATGTGAATTGTTCAAAAGAAACTTAACTAAATATACCACTATTTATTTATAGTAGAAAAAGTAAGTATAGCTAAAAATTAGTGCATCTACGATTTGAATAAGGAAACTAATGACAGAATTTTGTACAGGAGTTGTATCTTTACTCACAGTATTGAAGTAAGCCTGAAAAAATGTAGGTATCTATGATTTAAATAAGGAGACTAATGACAGAATTTTGTATAGGAGTTGTATGT
>NW_025942478.1:0-6499 GCF_000764305.2 Hyalella azteca
GATCGGATGCAATTACGACGGAAGTAGCCTTGTGATCCAACGCGTTTGATCCAACGATAAAGCCTTGCAATGGGAACCACTTACGATGCTGTAAGCCTCCGATGATCCCGCTTTACACCTGGTGCTCTTGCATACTCTGCCCAGAGATATTACGTGGGTACGTCAGCAGAAAAACATCGTAGGGACAAGATGACACTATAACCCAACCGTCACAATGAGGACGTACATCTCCCTCAGGAAGACACTATAACCAAACCGTCATGTCCCAACCTTACATGTCCCTCTGGTTGAAACTGTAACTATAAAACTATAAGGAACAGCCATTAAACGTACACCCACATAAATTTGCTTGCGTTTGTCCGATTGCTTATGACAGTAAAACGTAGATATAATTACACAAGCGGAGAATCTGACTTGACATCAACAATGCGGTCTCATTAATTCATGGTTCTCTCATAAGCTATGATAAGCTCTCAGATAAGCAATGTTCGTGTGTTCAAGGCTGATCTTAGCCTATCAATTAATCAGCATGCACTGAAAATGTGCCAATTATGCGATGAAAATCGCCACTGAAATATCATACGAAAGTTAGATGCTTCTCACATCATGCCCTAATCGCTGATAGACTCCCTGACAACGATAATAAATTTTTATTCAGGTGGGATTTTGCTTAGAGTTGTAATAGAGTTAACGGACGGGCAAAGCTGGGCCTGCTGAGAATTTTGTGGACGACCATTTCTGACGCCGTACATTGGATCATGTTAATTATCTTAATTAATATATAATGAGGGCAAAAAATCTCTGCATACGGTGGAGTCAAAGTAGACAAGAACTTGAGGTTCAGTGCATATAGGTTCAATGAAGGGTTCAGCGTCAGTCGTGATGAATAACGTTGAGGTTCAAAAAGTCTCGCCCATGCGTTGCTTCCATTCCAATATACGATCATCCAATCCGATATTTTCCCTGATTATGTGAACTTCATCTGTAATGCAACTCATAATTCTCTCGAAACAATAACATCTTCAACAATCAACATTTATATTCAAATAGTCACCACATAATTACATTGATATTTAACGTCTACAATGATTATTGATCTCAGTTTTGATCGATATTTCATTATAATTTCCCAAGGCACGGACTGTTTCATCGAGCATATTTTAAGCGCATAATGAGTATTTTTAAAGTAAGTTTGAGCATCCCGGAGTTTCGAAGATTTCCTCTCGAGAATAGAAATACACTTCACACAGTAGTTCAGATGGCACCAGGAACACCACAGTTATCTTAGGCTATAACTTATGCCATTCAACAAGTTAACCTGGTGCGGTAGTTCAACTCGAGTAGTGGGTTAGTTCGGTTAAAAGGATAACTCAGCTCTGCTCGGCGTTCTTCATATACACAAAACATGTAGCCCACGTCCCGCTGTATAATGGATACCATTCTAACGTACTTGGTTCAGACCAATGTTGCGATACGCTATTAAGAAGAGAGATGGAAGACGTGAACTGTAATGCTTAACATGGGTTCAGAATAAGTTAAATTATTAATGTCGCTTCCAAGTTTCCGATGGCCAAAATGCAAGGGGTATTTTTTATAAATGTGTACTGTAATATATAATCGAATGAAAATTAATTAACGAAGGAAAACGGGAATGCAGTTGACTCGACTCAAACGCTGTGGGTTTAGATCTAATAAATATGCATTTAAGAATTAATTTTTAAAGACAACACTTCTGAAGAGGCCAGTGTCTCCATATGTACATATTTACAATGAATTTCTTATTTATTTTCAAATATTCAATTTTTTATATTTTTCTGATATAAAAACTTAAGTAAAATTTTCAAGTTATTTATTCTGCCAATTGATTCAAGCATTGTCTCCGACTTTACGCAAGTGTGCAACAAAATTTCAGATCGATTGGAGAGGTAGAAGTGTGTTAAATATCGATTAAAAGATTTGTAGCAGACAAATTAACAACAAAAAGTGAAGTTAAGGAGAATTGTTGTAAAAATAATCACCATACCCGTTGTACAAAATTTCGACAATTGATAGTACACTGTAAAAGATCATCATAGCTAATTATTAATGAGGTGCCTGAGTCAAGCCTTCGCCTGCCTAATACAGTATTAAAGTTCTTCCCTTCTATGTAAACGACGTAATGTGGAACTAATGTAAAGTCTCCCGATCTAGCAGCAAAGTAATAATTTAATAATTTAATAATAATTAGGAATAAAGGCCTTGTGAATAATTTTGTTGAGTTTTCTTGAGTGATCGTTACTATTTACGCAAGAATATTTACTCTGCGGTAAATATTCTTTAGCGGCATTTATTTACTCTGTTTGCTGCTACACCGCTCCCTATATATGGTCACCATACAGTCACCTGTAGAGGTGACGAAGAGAATATCTAATTCAGTAAGTCAGCAGTCAAGCCTATGGCTGTCGTCTTGCTGATTGCGATCCGGTGCTGTACAGTTGGGCCCTATCCTATATTTTTCAGTTAGGCGTACGCGTCACGGTGAATAATGCTGTACCGCGTTGGGTGCGAGTCAAATTCTGAAATAAGTATTCGCAAATCTTTGTTTGTGATTAGGCATGAGACCCCAAGAGACCGGCTGCCTTTCTCCCCGAATTTTATTTTTAGATATTCCCACGCCAAATGGGCTTAACGGTTTTGTTATTAATATGAGTGCGTTTTTTTATTTATTTGTCCTTTTGTTTTGCGTTACTCAGATGCATATCAATTGTAGCTATACCACGACCCGCAAATATTTTCTTTTTTTTCTCATGGTAGTTTTGTTTCGCATCATGAGTAACATCACAAAAACTCATTTTTTTATTATTTATTCCTTATTCATATTATCTCCTATAAACGACATAAGAACCTGCGTGAGTTCCTGGTAAAGTCGAAACTTGGAAAACCAATCACAAAAAACGAAGATCTAGATACAGTATCTTAGTTAATCTCCTTTGAGCACAAATAACAATAACTAAAAGAAAAAGCATCCAAAAATCAAAAGGGCCTGATGAATAATGAAATGGCGCCATCGTCCTTGAAGATCTAAATGAAGTAAATAATAAGAATAAGAAATAAATAATAAGAAAAAGGAGTTGTTGTGATGTTACTCACGATACGAAACAAAACTACCATGCAAAAAACGGGAAATATCTGTGGATCGTGGTATACAATTGAAATGCATCTGAGTAGCGCAAAACAAAAGGACAAATAAATAAAAAACGCACTCATATTAATAACAAAAACCGTTAAGCCCATTTGGCGTGGGAATATCTAAAATAAGATTTCGAGAAGAAAGGCAGCCGGTCTCTTGGGTTCTCATTCCTTACAAACTCAGATACGTGCCTGGGAGTGGATTTGAATTACAAGATAACCTGGCGTAGATTTGCCGTTGGACGAAGAAGAAAGCCAGAGAAATGGCAAAGCAATTGCTGTGTGGGGCAAAGCATAGAATCGTACGAGATATCAATAATTAAAACTTATGCAAAAAGAGGTCTATTTAAAAACCCGCACATCATTTGTGCTGTTATTTTTTATCTTAAAATTATCATTTTAATAACGGCAAGTTATAATCTCAATTTTCTGATGGCTTAAATAGAATTGAAAAATTTCAAAAAATAACGAAATAAATTTGTACGAATAATCTAACACATTAAATATTTGTTTTTATGTTACGAAATACATTCAGCTATGAAACAACGATTAATGCGAGGCAAAATGAAAGTACCATAAAGAAAAGTATAATTACCCTAACCAAGAAGGATAGTCTTGTTTAGCAACGAATATCTGAGCAACGTACTTGATCCAGGTCAGGAGGGGTCTNTGTTGTCATCACACCCCAAAAAATGCTTTTCAAAACCAGAAGCAATCATGTGATACTTGTTCCCAGTACCTACGTTATTTAGGAGTCCGGAAATCATAGCGAGATGAAAAAGGCTTCCTAATTACGATCAGTGTGAGAAACCATTACCACCACTCGATCACTGTGCACAACCTTATGACCTTATGATGAGTTTAGGACTTCTTAGACCACGGTCACGCTGATGCGCCGCCTTCGTCGTCCTCCGTCTCCGAGTCGTCTCTAAGCAGGTTAACCCGCCCTCGGGTTACTACCACTACACCCACTCGATCACTGTGCACAACCAATACCCTCACTCGATCAGTGTGCACAACCAATACCACCACTCCATCACTGTGCACAACCAATATCCCCACTCGATCAGTGTGCACAACAATACCTTCACTCGATCACTGTGCACAACCAATACCCCCACTTTAACCGCTGTCTTGCAGTCTAATAGGGTTACGTACCATTCTAGTAATGGTCTTCATGTTCACTGACTTTGTAATTCACACAAGGGCTCGAAATTCCGGACATTTAACACAGAACAATTTTAATTACAGCAAAATTCTGCAAAGATTGGCCAAACGGGCTGCAAGTTAATGTCACAGGCCTAATGCCGCAGGTTGAAATTATTTGCATTTTCGTCTGCAAAGGGATTAAGGGCTATTACATACAGTAAAAAATCCTACAACCATTCAAATCTGATAAATAGCAATATGACAAATGTTCAACATCTCCGCACCATACCGTACTAGCTGGTCAGCGTCGGGAGCAAAGGGACACGTGGGGAAAAAGTGATGCTGAAAACTACTCATGGTAAACAAATGCTACAAGAGATGCGTCAAACTGCGGCTACACACACTACATCAGTATGCGTAACCACCAATACCCCCACTCGATCAGTTTGCATAACCAAAACCTTTATTCGATCAGTGTGCACAACCAAAACCATAACTCGATCAGTTTGCGCAATCAATACCACCACTCGATCACTGTGCACAACTAATACCACCCATCGATTAGTGTGCAACCAAAACCTTCACTCGATCAGTGTGCGCAACCAAATCCTTCACTCGATCAGTGTGCGCAACAAAAACCTTCACTCGATCAGTGTGCGCAACCCCTACCACCTTTCGATCTGTGAACGCATGCATTCGATACCACTTCTCGATCGAAAATCTCTGCCAACATCTTAACTATGTTTTAGCATATTCAACTTTTCTTTCTCATGACTGTCTTTTATTTAGTGTTTTCACTTTCTGCTTACTTGTGCAAGTTACTATTCGTTTGCAATAAATTCGTATCAACAGTAACAACCATTGAGATTAATACGCTAGTAATTCGCTATAATGTAGTATACAGGATCTTATATGTATTTGTCATAGTTTGTGTGTTTCACGCTTCGCGCCGTAATACTCGCATATAAAGACAGTTGTGGCTCCTATCCAGGATACTTATAGTGTCTGGTTATTGTGCATAAGGGCTGTTGGGGCACGTATCCAGGATACTTATCGTGTCGGGATATTGTATATAGGGGCTGTGGGGCGCGTATTCAGGATACTTATCGTGTCGGAATATTGTATATATAGGGGCTGTGGGGCGCGTATCCAGGATACTTATCGTTTCTGGTTATTGTATATAGGGGCTGTTGGGGCGCGTATCCAGGATACTTATCGTGTCGGGTGATTGTATATAGGGGCTGTTAAGGCGAGTATCCAGGATACATATCGTGTCGGGATATTGTATATAAGGGCTATTGGGGCGCGTATCCAGGATACTTATCGGGTCGGGTTATTGTACATAGGGGCTGTTAAGGCGAGTATCCAGGATACTTATCGTGTCGGGATATTGTATATAGGGACTGTTGGGGCACGTATCCAAGATACTCATCGTGTCAGGATATTTTATGTCCACAACTAATAAGAGTGAAAGGGTCAATCCTTTCACATGAGACGCTTATCCAGGATACTCAAAGTTTCGGGATGTTGTATATAAGGGCTGTTAAGGCGCTTATCCAGGATACTTATAGTGTCGGGATATTGCCTGGACCCGTTTGTAATTTTTATTATGGGAATAGGAAAGGATTGGAGGAAAGGGAAGTAAAGATTAGATAAAAAATTGGACAAATGAATAAGTTACTGCTGACTTTGAGTTTATTGTTGATTGTTGTGAAAAGACTCTTAGTGTCTCGGTGGATAAGTTCACGTTTATTGTTGATTGTTGTGAAAAGACTCTTACTGTCTCGGTGGATATGTCACATAAGAGGCTGTGAAATGCGTTGTTACAGCCTGTAGATGGTTTAGCTCTACAGCGTGTAACATCGTCTGATGACATGAATGTTAGTGACACTGACTTTGCGTGGCACAGTCATCTGAGTTTCTTTTACATGTGAGTGCCAAAGTCATGTGAGAGGCTGTGGCATGTGAGATGCACTGACATTTGTGTCTCACTTGTAAGTTCATCAGCGAATCCCCGATCCCATAAGTACATTACCTCTTTGCTCGTCATTTAACCAGTCGATCTTCTATTAGCTCCGTTGCCAATCTCTACTCCTGTTCATTGCCAATTACCAAGCGATGCTTTTAAAGTTCTCGCTACTTACTGGTAAATCTGACAAACTACAGGGAGAGCTTCAATTGT
>NW_025942479.1:0-647 GCF_000764305.2 Hyalella azteca
TGCAAATTGGTTGAATCCCACCTGACACTGATTGATCAACTTGAAGTTGTAGAGAACCTATTTGTTCAGAGGAGATTTGTCTGTTTTCTTCGTTTCAACTGAAGTGCAATAAATACGCTTAATTTTTATAAACGGGATTATGGATTACGGGAATGACGGGATTTGGGATTGCAGGATTTAAAAATTGCCGTAATCGTCAAGCCCAGACTACACAGGGATAATTACATCATAAGCCAACGGATAATTACATGAGCATTCTTACATTTATTTTCTTCTATTTAGCGTATTCCATTTTTTATATGAATCGAAAGTATCCTTATAATCTTGACATGAATAATTCAAGAATCGATAGAGTAACTTTCAAACTGATAAAGTCTTTGGTATGAGCAAGAAAGTATATATATCCTGCAATTAAGTTAGAAATTTTATTGTAATTTTACGCCGTTTTGAATCTGCATTTTTCATTAAAAAGCCAAATGAAGGTTTTAAAACGTTTCAAATGGAGATTTTGGTTTGCCGATGATGGTGTTGCTTGGGGCACCGCATGAAGAAGTCACTGCATAGCTTTATTTGTCTCCGTGTAAAAATTGCTCATTTACATGTGATTGTTCGACTACAAACAACTTTATCCCTGTGCAGATCTTGTA
>NW_025942480.1:0-352 GCF_000764305.2 Hyalella azteca
TTAACCGCCCGGCCTCCTTGCCGATTCTGACCAGAAACTGGCGCACAGAGCTGGGATCGAACCCGCGCCTCTCTGCGCCAATCTTGGTACTCTGGGCCCATACTTTCAAAAAAAGTTAAGAGATCGTAAGTTCATCAGCCAACTGAACTTTAACCACTGGTCCACCCTGCCCAGTTATTGGTTGATTTTAAACAATTCCAAGACGACTGAACTCGCATACATGAAGTCAGTCCAGCCACTCACTGTACATGTGTAAAATTAACTATTCATAATTAGGGTCTTGGTTTGGGAGAAATTTATTAATTCACATTCATTTATTATTTATTGAATTGTATTTTTTCACATATATTGG
>NW_025942481.1:0-1086 GCF_000764305.2 Hyalella azteca
TATTATTTTATTATTATTATTTATTTTTATTTTTTATTTATTTTTTTTTTATTTTTTTTTCTTTTTTCCGTGTGTGTGTTTTCTCTCTGTTTCAGGTTTTTGTTTTCAGAGCTGTTAAAGCAGTTAGGTACAAACTAAACCCAGTTTAGGCAAGGGGCTTTATGGACTAGTTTCCAGTGCTCCTATAAGAATAAATAAGAAAAGAACTGAGTGACTGAGTCAGTGAGTCGTTTGTTAAAAGCAAGAAATTGTACATTTGTACTCTTTTAATCTTTTGCTTTAATTTTGTAATAATAATTATAATCGCGTTTTTCATGTTTGATAAAAGTAAATTTTTCAGAAACTCGTTTCCAGATGGCAGATCATTTCATGATTTGGCCAAAAGAAGCTAAGCCCTGGGCTCATGGGCTGAAGGCCTGAAGAGTGAAGCGTGGCCCTGTACGAGTACGACTGAGTAGGTATACGTCTTTGCGCTTTTCTCAAATTCTCACTCACTGATTTTTTTGGGGGAAATTAATCTTAGTTTTAGAACAGTCACGCATAATTACAATTATTTTAGGGGCTGCTTTGAAAATAGCAGGCGTGACTGACTGACTGTGACACAGTGAGATTAGAGAATGTATTGGTTTTATTGATTTTCATTTTTCTCTACACAACTAAGTACGTAGGCCTACTCTACAGTGATCATTTTATCTGATATAGTGGCAAAGCAGATGCAGAGTTTTTTTAGACTCTTCCTCAAGTTCTATTTTGAGACTGAGTCCCATAGTGGCAAACCAGAGCTTCTTTAGAATCAGTTCATTTTTAATTTTCCTCATTTACTCAAGATTTCTTAAGTATGATAATGCTGGTATCCATGATACTTTACTGGTCTACTTATAGGGTAAACTCGGTATATTCCGACACATTAAGGACACATCAAGAAATGAAAAACTATAAAAAAACGTATGTGTTACGTAAGTTCTGTTGCCTTCACATGACTCTCAAAACACTTCACTACGCGTCAGCAACGATGAAACGTCACAAAATGTTGCCATATTTATTAAAAAGCCTTTAGAATGGAAACCTACCAAATCCCTATATTCC